>NC_088411.1:29520308-29525308 GCF_034236695.1 Oncorhynchus nerka
CTCTCTCGCTCTCTCAATATGTTATTTAACTAAGGACAGAGAGCATCAAAGGCTAAAATCTCCAATGGTTACTAATAGTGGGAATATTAATTGAGGCTGATATTTTATTATTTCCCAGTCCTTAGGGGGAAGCTAAATGAAGACAGAAATAATTTAGCATTCTTTGCATTATTTTGCACAAATTTTAAAATGATCTCAGTGAAAGGAAATTGCTTCGGATTCAGCGCAGCCCTACAACCTGTATCTAGCCTACTGGGGTATTTCTTACATACTGAGCGTGTGTGTGTGTCTATGTGTGACCTAAATAAATGTGGCATCATTTCAGCTTTAATACAAGCCCAATACAGCCACGTGGGGACAAGTTTTCTTCAGCTGAGGTTATAAGATGCTATATACTCATATAATAAAGTACTGTACACTTATACAGTTGAAGACGGAAGTTTACATACACCTTAGCCAAGTTTAAACTCATTTAAACTCAGTTTTTCACAATTCCTAACATTTAATCCTAGTAAAAATTCCCTGTTTTAGGTCAGTTAGTATCGCCACTTTATTTCAAGAATGTGAAATGTCAGAATAATAGTAGAGAGAATGATTTATTTCAGCTTATATTTCTTTCATCACATTCCCAGTGGGTCAGAAGTTTACATACACTCAATTAGTATATGGCAGCATTGCCTTTAAATTGCTTAACTTGGGTCAAACATTTTGGGTAGCCTTCCACAAGCTTGTCACAATAAGTTTGGTGGATTTTGGCCCATTCCTCTTGACAGAGCTGGTGTAACTGAGTCACGTTTGTAGGTCTCCTTGCTCACACACACTTTTTCAGTTCTGTCCACAAATGTTCTACAGGATTGAGGTCAGGGCTTTGTGATGGCCACTCCAATACCTCGACTTTGTTGTCCTTAAGCCATTTTGCCACAATTTTGGAAGTATGCTTGGGGTCATTGTCCATTTGGAAGACCCATTTGCGACCAAGCTTCCCGACTGATGTCTTGAGATGTTGCTTCAATATATCCACACAATTTTCCTACCTCATGATGCCATCTATTTTGTGAAGTGCACCAGTTCCTCCTGCAGCAAAGCACCCCCACAACATGATGCTGCAACCCCCGTGCTCCACGGTTGGGATGTTGTTCTTTGGCTTGCAAGCCTCCCCATTTTTCTTCCAAACATAATGATGGTCATTATGGCCAAACAGTTCTATTTTTGTTTCATCAGACCAGAGGACATTTCTCCAATAAGTATGATCTTTGTCCCCTTGTGCAGTTGCAAACCGTAGTCTGGCTTTTTTATGGCATTTTTGGAGCAGTGGCTTCTTCCTTGCTGAGCGGCCTTTCAAGTTATGTCGATGTAGGACTCATTTTACGGAGGATATAGATACTTTTGTACCTGTTTCCTCCAGCATCTTCACAAGGTCCTTTGCTGTTGTTCTGGGATTGATTTGCACCTTTCGCTGTTATCATAGGATGGTGTAGGATACCACTACTCATATCACATAGGGTGCTGTCAATTATACAACGGGTGGGTCTAATTATGGATGCTGATTGGTTAAAACCGCATTCCAGCCGGTGTCTATTCCACAAGTTAACACCGGTTAAAGCAATGACGTTGAAATGCCTATTTGCTCTGTTCCATCTCACTGCACAATCCACTGACTTATCAGCCCAGCCAGGCAATTTATTAACTTGATCTCCATTATAAAAGCACCTAGACATTATCTCCCATTTCTTTTAGACTAGAATTTCGTTTTCAACAGCGAAGATTTGTATAAACCTTTCTGTCTGTCTCTGACATTTGCAACATTGTTTTGAAATTCGATCTCCATCTGTTGTTGAGGCATGGACAGGCATGGTAAACTAAACACAGCCACTAGAAATCTAGAAAACCAATGTGAGAGATACTGCACAGCTAACAAACATAGCTAATAGAAAAAAACCTAGAGTACAATATCACACATTTAGTTTGTTATATCTGGAGTACTTCTCCTGTCTTATCTGGTGTCCTGTGTGAATTTAAGTATGCTCTCTCTAATTCTCTCTTTCTCTCTTTCTTTCTGTCTCGGAGGACCTGAGCCCTAGGACCATGCCTCAGGACTACCTAGCATGACGACTCCTTGCTGTCCCCAGTCCACCTGGCAGTGCTGCTGCTCCAGTTTCAACTGTTCTGCCTGCGGCTATGGAATCCTGACCTGTTCACCGGACGTGCTACCTGTCCCAGACCTATTATTTGACCATGCTGGTCGTTTATGAACATTTGAACATCTTGGTCATGTTCTGTTATAATCTCCACCCGGCACAGCCAGAAGAGGACTGGCCACCCCTCATAGCCTGGTTCCTCTCTAGGTTTCTTCCTAGGTTTTGGCCTTTCTAGGGATTCGACGTGCTTCAACACCTGCATTGCTTGCTGTTTGGGGTTTTAGGCTGGGTTTCTGTACAGCACTTTGAGATATCAGCTGATGTACGAAGGGCTATATAAATACATTTGATTTGAAATTTATTTGATTTACAGAAGAAAACTGAGAAAACCAAATGTGTGTCTGGAGGCCCCATGGTAGAGTACAGTATCATTAATTCACACAGCTCTCAGCTGTTTCACACAGGAGACAACTACAGGGGTTTCTGTTACCTACATCCTCAAACATAGCCCTTAATAATACATGAAATTCATAATACACACTCCCCCACTTCCGCTTCTACCCGCTCTTCTATTTTCCTCCTTTTCTCCCTTTCTTTTCCCCATCTTCTCTCTCTTGCCCCCCCTTTCCTCCTCTCTTTGATTTATTCCACTCTCCCCCTCCTCTCAATCTCTTCCTCCCCACCTCTCCTCCCTTTCCCTCTCACTCTCTTCATCACTACCTCTCCCCCCTCTCTTCTTCTCCGCCTCTCTCCCTCGTCTCACTCTCTTCCTCTCCACCTCTCCTCCCTCTCTTCTTCTCCCCCTCTCTCCCTCCTCTCACTCTCTTCCTCTCCACCTCTCCCCCTCTCTTCTTCTCCGCCTCTCTCCCTCGTCTCACTCTCTTCCTCTCCACCTCTCCCCCTCTCTTCTTCTCCGCCTCTCTCCCTCGTCTCACTCTCTTCCTCTCCACCTCTCCTCCCTCTCTTCTTCTCCCCCTTTCTCCCTCCTCTCACTCTCTTCCTCTCCACCTCTCCTCCCTCTCTTCTTCTCCCCCTCTCTCCCTCGTCTCACTCTCCCTCTACACCTCTCCTCCCTCTCTTCTTCTCCCCCTCTCTCCCTCGTCTCACTCTCTTCCTCTCCACCTCTCCCCCTCTCTTCTTCTCCGCCTCTCTCCCTCCTCTCACTCTCTTCCTCTCCACCTCTCCTCCCTCTCTTCTTCTCCCCCTCTCTCCCTCGTCTCACTCTCTTCCTCTCCACCTCTCCCCCTCTCTTCTTCTCCGCCTCTCTCCCTCGTCTCACTCTCTTCCTCTCCACCTCTCCTCCCTCTCTTCTTCTCCCCTCTCTCCCTCCTCTCACTCTCTTCCTCTCCACCTCTCCTCCCTCTCTTCTTCCCCCCTCTCTCCCTCCTCTCACTCTCTTCCTCCCCACCTCTCCTACCTCTCTTCTCCCCCCTCTCTCCCTCCTCTCACTCTCTTCCTCTCCACCTCTCCTCCCTTTCTTCTTCCCCCTCTCTCCCTCCTCTCAATCTCTTCCTCCCCACCTCTCAATCTCTTCCTCCCCACCTCTCCCCTCTCTTATTCTCCCCTCTCTCCCTCCTCTCCACCTCTCCCTCCTCTCCTCCCTCTCTTCTTCTCCCCCTCTCTCCCTCATCTCACTCTCTTCCTCTCCACCTCTCCTCCCTCTCTTATTCTCCCCCTCTCTCCCTCCTCTCACTCTCTTCCTCTCCACCTCTCCCTCCTCTCATCCTCCCCACCTCTCCTCCCTCTCCCCCTCTCTTCTTCTCCTTTCTCCGTATGGTCTTTAATTAATTCACAAACACAGTATCTCCCACAACAATAGATGTATTGGATATATTCTCGTTTGCCCTTGTCTCTGCTCGCTTTTACCTTTACATACTCACTCCTGAGAAATGAAATCACTTCTCTCTTTACACAGACTCAATCCTGAGAAATGAAATCGCTCCGCGTTGAACGATTTTTCCCTTCGGATGTTTCCTTCCCCTGATATGATCGTTATCCGAAATCGAATCTAGAACCCTGGGCCCTGGTCGTCTGCAGGTCCTCGCCGCCCTGTGTGTGTGTGTGTGTGTGTGTTCAGCTCCTCGCCGCCAGTGTAGCAATCTGGGCTTGAATAGCAGAGAAGCGCCCAAGGTGGGAATATGATACACTGTGGAGAGGAGCGGCTTCTTGGGGAATGAGAGGGGAAGATCAATTACCAGAGAATGGCCTTTGTGACCATGGGGTTTATCATTTAAACTCTAGAGCTAGAGGAAATGTTACAGATACAATATACCAACCAACCAGAACAAGGTTATGGAAATTGGGTGTGTCATTCACACCATTTTTTGGGGGAGAAATTACATTTGAAAATCGAGTTTACGCTGCTGAAAAGTATAATGGGAAAGAGGAAGAGAGAGAGAGAAAGAGACAGAGCGATAGAGAGGGTGAGAGAATTATTGAGATCGAGAGACAGAGCAAGTCAGAGAAAGAAAGATGAAGCACGGCCACAAATCACCACCTTCCTCCTTCCCTCCCTCCCAGTAAGTCTCCCTCTACCTGCGCATTTTTGACATGCGCTCCCAGTCCCAGGGCCAAATTTGTCATCCTAATATAGATGCTACCTCAAGCCTGAGATGAATGTATTCCACACTAATTCCCATGTGGAACCTTTGCACAAACATGACAGAGGGAATGGAGGACAAGGGGGAAGCAGCACATCAGCACACCGTCTCCCTTCCTTCCAAAGCAGCAGACGAGGTCACGGATGTCTTCCAGAGAGTACAGCCATTGTGATTCAGACTTCTAGCAGTACAGAGCAGTGTATGTGTGTGTGTCATTCGATTCACAAGGGGCCACTGTAGCTACAGTACAAATCATAATAGT
>NC_088411.1:29530308-29632808 GCF_034236695.1 Oncorhynchus nerka
ATTGTTACTCTAACTTCCGCGACGCATATAAGGCCCTGCCCCGCCCCCCTTTCGGAAAAGCTGACCACGACTCCATTTTGCTGATCCCTGCCTACAGGCAGAAACTAAAACAAGAGGCTCCCACGCTGAGGTCTGTCCAACGCTGGTCAGACCAAGCTGACTCCACACTCCAAGACTGCTTCCATCACGTGGACTGGGACATGTTTCGTATTGCGTCAGATGGAAATATTGACGAATACGCTGATTCGGTGTGCGAGTTCATTAGAACGTGCGTCGAATATGTCGTTCCCATAGCAACGATAAAAACATTCCCAAACCAGAAACCGTGGATTGATGGCAGCATTCGCGTGAAACTGAAAGCGCGAACCACTGCTTTTAATCAGGGCAAGGTGTCAGGTAATATGTCCGAATATAAACAATGCAGCTATTCCCTCCGCAAGGCTATTAAACAAGCTAAGCGTCAGTACAGAGACAAAGTGGAATCTCAATTCAATGGCTCAGACACAAGAGGCATGTGGCAGGGTCTACAGTCAATCACGGACTACAAGAAGAAACCCAGCCCAGTCACGGACCAGGATGTCTTGCTCCCAGGCAGACTAAATCACTTTTTGCCCGCTTTGAGGACAATACAGTGCCACTGACACGGCCTGCAACGAAAACATGCGGTCTCTCCTTCACTGCAGCCGAGGTGAGTAAGACATTTAAACGTGTTAACCCTCGCAAGGCTGCAGGCCCAGACGGCATCCCCAGCCGCGCCCTCAGAGCATGCGCAGACCAGCTGGCCGGTGTGTTTACGGACATATTCAATCAATCCCTATACCAGTCTGCTGTTCCCACATGCTTCAAGAGGGCCACCATTGTTCCTGTTCCCAAGAAAGCTAAGGTAACTGAGCTAAACGACTACCGCCCCGTAGCACTCACTTCCGTCATCATGAAGTGCTTTGAGAGACTAGTCAAGGACCATATCACCTCCACCCTACCTGACACCCTAGACCCACTCCAATTTGCTTACCGCCCAAATAGGTCCACAGACGATGCAATCTCAACCACACTGCACACTGCCCTAACCCACCTGGACAAGAGGAATACCTATGTGAGAATGCTGTTCATCGACTACAGCTCGGCATTCAATACCATAGTACCCTCCAAGCTCGTCATCAAGCTCGAGACCCTGGGTCTCGACCCCGCCCTGTGCAACTGGGTACTGGACTTCCTGACGGGACGCCCACAGGTGGTGAGGGTAGGCAACAACATCTCCTCCCCGCTGATCCTCAACACGGGGCCCCACAAGGGTGCGTTCTGAGCCCTCTCCTGTACTCCCTGTTCACCCACGACTGCGTGGCCATGCACGCCTCCAACTCAATCATCAAGTTTGCGGACGACACAACAGTGGTAGGCTTGATTACCAACAACGACGAGACGGCCTACAGGGAGGAGGTGAGGGCCCTCGGAGTGTGGTGTCAGGAAAATAACCTCACACTCAACGTCAACAAAACTAAGGAGATGATTGTGGACTTCAGGAAACAGCAGAGGGAACACCCCCTATCCACATCGATGGATCAGTAGTGGAGAGGGTAGCAAGTTTTAAGTTCCTCGGCATACACATCACAGACAAACTGAATTGGTCCACTCACACTGACAGCGTCGTGAAGAAGGCGCAGCAGCGCCTTTTCAACCTCAGGAGGCTGAAGAAATTCGGCTTGTCACCAAAAGCACTCACAAACTTCTACAGATGCACAATCGAGAGCATCCTGGCGGGCTGTATCACCGCCTGGTACGGCAACTGCTCCGCCCTCAACCGTAAGGCTCTCCAGAGGGTAGTGAGGTCTGCACAACGCATCACCGGGGCAAACTACCTGCCCTCCAGGACACCTACACCACCCGATGTTACAGGAAGGCCATAAAGATCATCAAGGACATCAACCACCCGAACCACTGCCTGTTCACCCCGCTATCATCCAGAAGGCGAGGTCAGTACAGGTGCATCAAAGCTGGGACCGAGAGACTGAAAAACAGCTTCTATCTCAAGGCCATCAGACTGTTAAACAGCAATCACTAACATTGAGTGGCTGCTGCCAACACACTGTCATTGACACTGACCCAACTCCAGCCACTTTAATAATGGGAATTGATGGGAAATGATGTAAATATATCACTAGCCACTTTAAACAATGCTACCTTATATAATGTTACTTACCCTACATTATTCATCTCATATGCATATGTATATACTGTACTCTAGATCATCGACTGCATTCTTATGTCACTAGCCACTTTAACTATGCCACTTTGTTTACTTTGTCTACATACTCATCTCATATGTATATACTGTACTCGATACCATCTACTGTATGCTGCTCTGTACCATCACTCATTCATATATCCTATTGTACATATTCCTTATCCCCTTACACTGTGTATAAGACAGTAGTTTTGGAATTGTTAGTTAGATTACTTGTTGGTTATCACTGCATTGTCGGAACTAGAAGCACAAGCATTTCGCTACACTCGCATTAACATCTGCTAACCATGTGTATGTGACAAATACAATTTGATTTGATTTGATTTGACATCAAGAGCATCCTGACTGTTTGCATCACCACCTGGTATGGCAACTGCTCTGCCTCTTACGGCAAGGTGCTAGAGAGGGTAGTGTGTGGGGCCCAGTACATCACTGGGGCCAAGCTTCCTGCAATCCCAAAATTGCCAAAGACTCCAGACACCGTAGTCGTAGATAGTTCTCTCTGCTACCGCATGGCAAGCGGTACCGGAGCGCCAAGTCTAGGTCCAAACGGCTTCTTAACAGCTTCTACCCCCAAGCTATAAGACTAATGAACAGCATTGACTCCTACCCCCTTTTATACTCTGCTGCTACTTGTTATGTATTATCTATGCATAGTCACTTCACCCCTTCCTACATGTACATATTACCTCAATTACGTCAACTAACCTGTACCCCCGCACATTGATTCGGCACTGGTACCCACTGTATATAGTCTCGTTATTGTTTTGTATTGTTAATCTTTAAAAAAAATGTTTTACTTAATTTTATTTTAGTAGTATTTTCTTAAGTCTTATTTTCTTAAAACTGCATTGTGGTTTAAGGACTTGTAAGCATTTCAGGGTAAGGTAATACCTGTTGTATTCGGCGCATATTTACATTTACATTGAAGTCATTTAGCAGACGCTCTTATCCAGAGCGACTTACATATGACAAATAAGATTTGATTGATAAATCATCAAAAACAAATGAGACGATTCACGTGATGCTGCGAAGCAAGGTGGTTGTCTGAACGGAACCTCCCGATAAAACCCTCCTATTTCCTCAAAGTTCGATAGAATAGTACATTTTGTATAATTGTTTTGGAGGGGAAAGTTACTATTATTTGTTTTATCTACGTTTTTCAACAATGTCTGCGTTGAAATCAGCTTCAACGCGTACACGTAGCGCAATCACTGGCGCAGCGGTTGACAAGGCCAACATTAGCTCTGTTGCTAGCACTTCAGCAAGCATGACTTTGAACGGGCAGAACATAGAACCCAGCTCATTGTTGACCTTGCAATCATCCCCATACAAGGCCATGGAAGAAATGGGTAGAGTCAGCACCATTCTTGAATCTCTTGAATCGGATGTTTCTCAGGTCAAACAATCTCAGATGGATTTGCAAGAAGATGTATCGGACATATTACAGACGCGAGATGAGGCAGAGGGTCGGATATCAAAGCCGGAGGACGATGATCGACTGATTAAGAACATCAAGAAGAACGCCAAACTGTGTAAGGATCTCCACAGAGGCGCCTCAATTTAAGACTTTTAAGGGTCAAGGAGGGTCTGGAGGATGGTAAGCTGCGGGAATGCGTGAGACTAATTATCTCGGAGGCTCTGGGGGTGGATCTGGACGAATCCGAGCTTCAATGAGTCCAATGGTCCCTAGCACCAATGCCGAGTCAGAATTAGCCGCCTAGACCAATCATTATCCGCTTTCTTGGGGATCTGGAGAGAGAGAGTACTGGCCGCTGCGAAGTGAATGTATCGGGAGAAGAGAGAGATGACCTGGAAGTGCTGCAAGAAATAAGGGCATGGATGGCATAGCTATATTGGACGGTGAGTTCTACACCTGCATTGCTTGCTGTTTGGGGTTTTAGGCTGGGTTTCTGTACAGCACTTTGAGATATCAGCTGATGTACGAAGGGCTATATAAATACATTTGATTTGATTTGATATGGGACAGTGTCTGTGTGACACACTATCGCAAAGACACTGTGAAATTACAATTTGGATAACTAATAGCTACAATATTTAGCTATTTGTCTATTTCAGACTGTATACTGTAGCTACAATGCTATTTTGATCACTGGAGGTTTAGCCGGTTGGCTACTCAGTCAAATCTAACAAACTAACAAAGGTTGAGATTGTCATATGTGATAGCATGACAGCATCGAAAATGATTGATTTTCAATATAATTCTAAAACCT
The DNA here is from genome assembly GCF_034236695.1 of Oncorhynchus nerka. NCBI lineage: Eukaryota > Metazoa > Chordata > Actinopteri > Salmoniformes > Salmonidae > Oncorhynchus > Oncorhynchus nerka. The sequence goes on from NC_088411.1 coordinate 29,534,785, forward strand.
AATGTTACGGATACAGGTATCCTGTGTGTGTGTGTGTGTGTGTGTATGTATCCTGTGTTCTTTTCTCTCCTTCTCCCCTCACAGGTGAAAATCATCACTCCCCAATCAGTCACCAATCAGTCATCAATCAGAAGACACACCTCCTCCTGTTTCCTACCCAATCACAGTTCCTTTCCCTTGGTTTAAAAACCCTGTCACTTGTTTGCTCTAGAGCTCAATCGCTCTCTAAATGCCATATGCCTGTAGATCTCGCTGTGGTTCACCCGCTCCTACTATGTCTCTCTATCGCTCTTTATGTATTGAGCTATCTTTTGTTTGAGCACCTCCATATCACTTTGTCCTAACCTGTGAGTATTGTTTTTGGTTATGGTGTTTGTGTTTGTTTGCTGGTGGGAAAAGGGGGAACCAAGACAAGTCGCCCATGGGCATACACCACCCGTAGGTAAACTTTTTAAATACCCTAGTTAGAACTGGGCGGACCACCCACTGTATTTTTGGTTGGTTAGTTAGCTGTTGTTGAAATAGGCTAGTCTAGGGGTGTTTTTGGATGCTTATTGTTTCTTTCCTTGGGTCCAGCTCAGCCCCTTTTCCTGCTCCCTCCATTACCGTGTGTTTACTAATGAACCCTGAGTTTGACAGTAGATTTCAGTTGTCCTGGTTATTTCGTTCTCATTTTTACTTTTTCACTATTATAATTTGCATGAGTTATGCTACGGGTCTCGTTACCATCTCCCCTAGACTGTCAGCCAAAAGGGATTTGTAACACCTAATAAGAGATGATAAATGTCTAAAACATATACAAAGATAATTTCATGGAATATCAACGGTTCACAGAATCCAATTAAGAGGAAAAAATTTTATACTTTTCGATGTACCGATTCCATGGTTTATGAATTTACACGCAAAAAGAAGCCGGATTCAAAAATCGTACCCGCAAACACCAGTCTCAACGTCAGCAGTGAAGATGCGACTCTGGGATGCTGGCCTACCAGGCAGAGTTCCTCTGTTCATTGTCTATGTTCTTTTGCCCATCTTAAATATATTATTTGTATTGGCCAGTCTGAGATATGGCTTTTTCTTTGCAACTCAGCATCCCGGCGTCGTCTCCTCACTATTGACACTGAGACGGGTGTTTTATGGGTACTATTTAATAAAGCTGAATATTGAGGACTTCTGAGGCATCTGTTTCTCAAACTAGACACTCTAATATACTTGTTCTAATATACCAGTTGTGCACCGGGGCCTCCCACTCCTTTTTCTATTCTGGTTAGGGCCAGTTTGTGCAGTCCTGTGAATGAAGTAGTATAGAGCATTGTACGAGATCTTCCGTCTTCAAATGATCAATTTGCCTTTTAAGATTATAAACGTAGATTAGCTAACACAATTTGCCATTGCATCCCAGGAGTGATGGTTGCTGAAAATGGGCCTCTGTACGCCTATGTAGATATTCCTATAAAAATCACCCGTTTCCAGCTACAATAGTCATTTACAACATTAACAATGTCTACACTGTATTTCTGATCAATTTGTTATTTTAATGGACGAAAAATGTGCTTTTGTTTTTCAAAAACATTTCTAAGTGACCCCAAACTTTTGAACTGTAGTGTGTGTATATACAGTTGAAGTTGGAAGTTTACGTACACTTAGGTTGGAGTCATTAAAACTCATTTTTCAATCACTTCATAAATTTCTAGTTAACAAACTATAGTTTTGGCAAGTCGGTCAGGGAAATTACTTTGTGCATGACACAAGTAATTTTTTCAACAATTGTTTACTTATAATTTACTGTATCACAATTCCAGTGGGTCAGAAGTTTACATACACTAAGTTGACTGTGCCTTAAAACATCTTGGAAAATTCCAGAAAATTATGTCATGCCTTCATTTGAGTCAATTGGAGGTGTACCTGTGGATGTATTTCATCATAGGAAAATCAAATGAAGTGAGCCAAGACCTCAGAAAAAAATGTAGACCTTCACTAGTCTGGTTCATCCTTGGGAGCAATTTCCAAATGCTTGAAGGTACCATGTTCATCTGTACAAACAATAGTACGCAAGTATAAACACCATGGGACCACGCAGCTGTCATACCGCTCAGGAAGGAGACGCGTTCTGTCTCCAAGAGGTGAATGTACTATGGTGTGAAAAGTGCAAATCAGTTCCAGAACAACAGCAAAGGATCCTGTGAAGATGCTGGAGCACAGGGGTGGCAGCATCATGTTGTGGGGGTGCTTTGCTGCAGGAGGGACTGGTGAACTTCACAAAATAGATGGCATGATGAGGACGGAAAATGATGTGGAGATGTTGCTTCAATATATCCACAAGACATCAGTCGGGAAGTTAAAGCTTGGTTGAAAATGGGTCTTCCAAATGGACAATGACCTCAAGCATACTTCCAAAGTTGTGGCAAAATGGCTTAAGGACAACAAGGTCAAGGTTTTGGAGTGACTATCACAAAGCCCTGACCCCATCCTATATAAGATTTGTGGGCAGAACTGAAAAAGTGTGTGCGAGCAAGGAGGCCTACAAACCTGACTTAGTTACACCAGCTATGCCAGGAGGAATGGGCCACAATTCACCCGACTTATTAAAGGAATCTTGTGGAAGGCTACCCGAAACGTTTGACCCAAGTTAAACAATTTAAAGGCAATGCTACCAAATACTAATTGAGTGTATGTAAACTTCTGACCCACTGGGAATGTGATGAAAGAAATAAAAGCTGAAATAAATCAATCTCTCTACTATTATTCTGATATTTCACATTCTTAAAATAAAGTGGTGATCCTAACTGACTGAAGACAGGGAATTTTTACTACGATTAAATGTATTTGGCTAAGGTGTATGTAAACGTCCGACCTCAACTGTATGTGTATGAATGTATGTATATAGATAGATATATTTACCCCCCCCAAAAAAATATATGGGGGATTGTAAATGATGCAGACAATTACATTGATGGAAGCAACAATTTATCCGCAATTTTAAAGCTGCCCCCCAAAAGAAAAAGGAAAAAAAAGAGGAAGACGTTTTTATCTTATCTAAAATCCCAACAAGCTGCTATAGCTTTCATCCAAGGAACTCATTTGGTTGATTCAGAGGCTGCTAAATTGAAAAGGGATTGGGTTGGGCAGGTATTTCATAGTTCATAGCAAAGAAACATGGTGTTACAATTTTGGTACATAAATAGTTTAATTGTATCATGTTAAAGCAACATAAGGATGAGGAAGGAAGAATTACTTGTGTTGAGGCTCTGGTAAATGGTAATAAGGTTAATATGTGTAATATTTATTCACCAAACAGGGAGGATCCTGGGTTTTTCCATAAGGTTAATAAGGTCATGGGAGAAATCATTGCTGGCAATACAGTGGTGGCGGGAGACTTTAACTAGGTTCAAGATGGTATCCTTGATAAAACTACTTATTCTAAAACTGTACCAAGGGACAGAGCAGCGATACACCTATTAATGAGGGATCTGGGTCTGATAGATGATAGATATATGGAGACTTGTCAATCCTAGAGAGAAGGAATATACATTTTATTCACGTAACCAAGAATCTCATTCCAGGATAGATTACTTCCTAATTTCCAAAAGTATGACTAAAGATGTGATAGATCGTAAAATAGAGGTTATTGCTTTGACTGACCACGCAACAGTGGAATTACGTATAGTAGTTTAGGTTGATATGGCTAAGAAAAACATTAGATGGAGGATGAATACATCCTTATTCCAAGACAAAACATTTAATCTTTTCCTCAATAAAGATGTCAAGTTTTTTTTTAAACAAACATTGGTTCCACTGACAAATTGAGTACACTATGGGAGGCCACCAAAGCATATGTTAGGGGCAAGTTAATAGCACACACTAGTAGAAAGAAAAGGGAAGATAGAGAAAGAGTTGAAAAACTAGAGTCTCAAATTAAAGAGCTGGAAAAAGAGTTATCCAAGAAAAATCACTGTTGAAACAAGTCTGGTATATGAAGTTTCAATTACATGAGATCTATAACAAAAAGGCTGAATATGCAATGTTTCGCCTGAGGACAAATTTTTATGAAAGTGGTGAAAAAACAGGTAAATTATTGTCTAAAAAACAAAAGGGTGCCAGTTTTGTAATACCAGCTATCAAAAATGGAAGCGGGGAGGTAATGACTGGTACAAACGATAGGAACAATTTATTTTGTGACTTTTATTTGACTCTTTATAAGTCAGAATATAACTTGAATGACTTTTTTGAATGCCTTTTTTCAAAGATCGAGCTTCCATGGGGTGTCTCCTGATTAAACAAAGGATTTGGATGCTCCTATACTAGAATCTGAGATAAGAACAGACATCACCTCAATGAAGTCTGGAAAGTCACCAGGATTAGACGACTTCCCAGTTAAGTATTATAAAAGGAATATTGACGTATTAGCTCCTATATTAACACGTGTACGCAGAAGCTCTGGAACTGGAGCAGCTACCTGACACTTTTAATAAGGCATTCATTTAATTATTTCTCAAGAAGGATAGAGAACCCACTGACTCAGGGAGTTTTCGCCCTGTCAGTTTAATTGGAGTTGATTGTAAGGTGCCCTCCAAAGTACTAGCCATGAGGCTGGAGAAGGTTTTACCTCGTATTATTCACACAGATCAGGTGGGATTGGCAAAAAGTAGAACCTCCACAGACAATCTTAGACGTTTGCTTCACCTCATGTGGCTGAGTCAAACAGAGGACACTCAGGTGGCAGCCCTTTCCTTAGATGCGGAGAAGCCAGTCAATAGGGTGGAGTAAGGCTTTTTAACATATACCCTTGAGAAGTTTGGCTTTGGCTCTGGATTTATCAAGTGGGTTAAGGTATTGTACTCCAATCCAAGAGCAACAGTCCTCACAAATGGTATGATCTCTTCCTTTTTTAATCTGTCGAGGGGAACCCAGCAGGGTAGTCCCCTCATACCGCTCCTCTTTACTCTATTTTTGGAGCTCTTGGCAGCAGCAATCAGAGCTGATTCAGGAATCAAAGAAGTGATGGGAGGCCCCAGTTAGCATAAGTTTTTATATGCTGATGACATACCGTAATCCTTTTGGTTTTGAACACAATTGACATGTTCTCACAGATATCTGGTTATAAGAGGAATTGGCAGAAGTCAGAAGCTATGTATGCCTGTATCCAAATTCTGTCCTCCTGTTGCAATGACTTCATTACAGTTCAAATGGGTACCATCAGGGATGAAATACCTGAGTATAAAATTGAGTAACGAACTACAGAATATTATGCTAATTAATATGATGCCACTACAACAAAAAAAATAAAGAAAAATCTTGATAAATGGAGGTTGCTTAATCTTACTTTATGGGGTAAAATAAATACTGTTAAAATGGTCATTGCCCCACAGTTTAATTATGTGTCCATGATGCTCCCTGTGACCATTTCTCCCTTATTTCAACAGTACAAACAAATGACTAAGGATTATCTTTTGGATGGGTAAAAAAAAAATATATATATGAACAAGTTATATGCTCCAAGGGATAATTGCGGACTAGCATTACCCAATGCAGAACTATACAACATATACTTTGAAGTAGAAAAATTGGCCAGACACTGGGGCAATTATGATTCCCATTTGGGATGGACTATCACAGCCCTGTTGAAGCCTATTGAGGCCTAATCACAAAAAAATAATTGAGAGACAGCCAATCCTACAACATTCCCAAGAGGTATGGGTTGAGATTCATAAGATGTTTGGTATTTCCCAGTATAAATAAAAATATTATTCCATATGGCACAAGCTATCGGTTTGCAAAGGAAAACATTAATTTATCTGGGAGGTATGGCTTAGACAAGGCCTGCATGCACTATGCTCTATATTCTCTATATGAGAAAGGAGTGCTTATGTCCTATCAGGACCTGAACATTTCATTTGCCAGATAAGGGAGATTTCTGGAAATACTTACAATTAAGGAGCTCCATTGGGGTCTCTTATGAGTATTAACCTCCAAAGAGATTACAACTTGTTAGAACAATATTTCCTGCTTCCAGGAATATCATACCCCGCTACAGTATTTTAGAAAAGAGTATCACATGCACAATATGGAAAATTAGAATTTAAGGTTGATTTAGCAGAGGGATTTTAGTTGTGACATTGAGGAAGATGTATGGAAAAATGCTGTTTCCAATGTAGGGTGGTATACCAGGGATACAAGAGGGAAATGTACACATATAAGATTGTTCATCTTATGAATCAATGATACCAAAATTACAGAAGAGGACAGGGACATTTTGTAAGATATGGGAACACTTGTTTAATTATATAAGAGACTGGATGTGCGGGTGAGAAGCTAGGGCATATGTTAGAAAAAATATACACATGATGGGGGTTTTTGGTGTGCATTTTTTTGTTGTTTAATATTCCAACCTTTGATATGTTAGAAAGGTTCTGTCTTGTTTGCTGTCTTGTTGAGTGTTATGTTTTTGTTGTTATTAGTGTTAAGTCATGTTGATTTAAAAAGAAAAAATAATAATAATAATAATAATAATTTACAAAGGAGATGGCAGGTGTATAGCAGGAAATCCAACAAGATCTCAGTCTCACTTCAGTATTAAACGTTTGTCCAGGGGGGATAAATGTTACATTTTGATGAAAGTTTAGCCATTAATTCAGACTGGTTAAGGTTTTGGAGAGTGTTAGGGTTAGTGTCTAAAAACAGAGTCAATTAGTTATTTCAGTATAGTATTGGACACTATGTAAACTGAGTTGGAGGACTAACAGAGGGAGTAGGACAGGTTATGTGTTTGTCCAGTACAGAGCAGTGAGAGTAGGTTGTAGGCAATGTCTGTCTACCTCTTTGTGCATGTGTGTGTGTGTGTGTGTGCGTGCGTATGCATGCCAGCAGGGGTGTCGCTACAGAGTCTCTCTGAAGGGTAGGTTCAATAAAAGCCGTTAATGAGGGAGAACGAGGTGATGGATTTGGACTGTCGCTACGAGTGTACCTCTCAGGTCCCGGGCCACTGTGGGTCTACCGCATCACTTTCTCCTCCATCTGTCAATGTTGGCCCGTCACAGGCCTTGGGCGACACCCCCACCAGCACCACTTCTACCTCTGTGTGTGTGTGTGTGTGTGTGTGTGTGTGTGTGTGTGTGTGTGTGCTTGATCAGCTACACAACAACCATCACCACCCACCTGAGATCAGGGTCAAGAGGTCAGAGGTGAGAGGTCACTGGGATGTCACACAGCAGAGAGGACAGCTGCCATGTAGTTGCTAACTGTATGCCAACTAATAAAGGACATAGTCACACAGACTTTTCCACTGCCAAATGATGTGTATGGCAGGCATATTTAGCTCTGCTTTAACTTTTTACTATGTGCTGTACATCTCTTTTACTCTTTATAGAGTTTATGTAATACAATAAAACTCCATTTGAACAACATTAAATAGGCCTACGCCCTTCGGTTATTGTAGATATTGTTATAGTCTGTTCCCATGACAAATGCCACAAGACAAATGTGATTCCCCTGATACGCTACAGGCAGACAGAACAAGCTAATATAAACTCAAGGAGAATGATGCACCATCAAAACCATTCAAGCTATTAATTTCCCTTCTATACACATTAATTCATCCATGTTCTGTCATGTACATGGGTGCTTTATTTTGTGAGTTCTGATGGGGCTTTGATTCACAAGAACATCCAGAGAATTAATTTCAACACATTGCTATTACAGTGACGGCCTCCAATGAGCTAAATGAGAAAATACTGCTTGTGTTCCAAATGGCATCCTGTTTATCCCACTACTTTGGCCAGGGCCCATAGCACAAATAGGAAAAAGGGTGCCATTTGGGATTAAAACACTGTTTTGGGAAGCTTGATTATTATCCAGGCTGTTTTTCACACTGCTGCTGTTAATGGGAATTGCTCATCACATCGGTAACCATGCAGAACAGCCTCCAAACAGCCCCCTCAAAGCACCAAAGCGGAGGCACTTCTCTGCTATTGTGAGAGGGAAAAAGCACAGGGGCTTCAATGCTGACAAACAACACACTTTTTAATAATTTCTACCATTCTGTGCACTCACTAATTTTGAAGGAGATAGAAACATTGCCAGCGCGCCACAGACAACTCTGAATGGTTGCTGAGGAGATGCTCAATGAAAGCTAAGCATTCTCTGTCACCGATGAACAGAGAGGAAAAATAATGAACAACAGTTTGACTCGTGTTGCACCAGTTCCTAAACGCTTCGAAGTTTATAAAATAAAACAATGATGACCTATGTCTAAAAAGGAAGAAGAAACCACAGCATTCCAGGCACCTGGAAGCACGAAAAGTGTGCTAATTCAGGTTTGAGATATGGGGCTGTATGTATCAAGCATGCTGATCTAAGATGGGTTTTTAGGAAGACAATGAATAATATTACATTTACTGGGAGCACCTAATCCTAGGTCAGAGACGCTTGACGCTTGCATCCCCTGATCACCTACTCTTTCTAACTCCCTGCAGTATTTGGTAGGAGACTGTCACTAAGCCTATGTGGTTATCTATCTTCAATTATTTACTCAAGGCTAACAGACCCCCGATGAAATTTCCTACTGCAATGCAGAGACTCGAGATGGACCTAGGGATGCACAAGTGTGTGTGTGTGTGTGTGTGTGTGTAGACACAACCTTCAGAAACGGCAAAGGAAGAAAAGAAAAACAGTGTTGACTACAAACACCCTCCAAGGTCTCTCAGGGTGAGGGAGGCTATTGACTTTTTGCTGGTTATTGATATTTTTTCTCTCCAAAAGCTATGGACGATACTGTTGTCAGGCGTAGGACCTTTGCACCAGACTACCTGTCTAAAATTTGCTCATCTGCTTTTTCACAGAAATGAGTGAACACTAAACAATGAAGATAACTTGTTGATGAAGATGCAGTATATTCCTCCTGGTATTGTTGTATTATATTGTATTGGTTTAGTGTATTTGAATGCTGACTTCAGAAAAATAATTTCCATGTAAATGGACAATAACGTTATGGTATCAGAACCTTGTGTGACTGTGTGACTCCAGACTGCCTCATGCAATTATTCAGAAGATAAAATAAGATCATATGGCAGGAAAATAAATGATTAGAGCTTGTAGTTGAAGTCAGGTCTTCTGTCAATGTGTGTGTCTGTGTTTGTTCAGAAGCTAGTTGAAGTTAAATCTTCAATCATTGTAAAGCACCAGCATGAATCTAGGCCATCCTCAGTCTCAGACCAACAGTGTTTGATTCCAAATGTAAGGCACACTATTCAAAATGACTTAGTGAGTGGTGACTGATTTGTCACTTTTAAGGACAATCTGTGACCGTCATTTCAGAGACAATTATCATTGTAATTAATTTGATAAAGTTTTAGATGTAGGTTTCAAACACAGCTTCACAGTGGTTTAATAAAATATAAAGAATCTGGAGTATTACTACTGGTTGATTAGTTTGTAAAATTTCAGTCAAATGTCCTCGTCTATGATTTTTAGCAGATGTAGTAGGTACAGTCTCCTCTAAAATCAATTGGTTACATTGTTGTGATACTTATATCTCAGGCTGATCCTATTTCCAACGCAATCTCTATTTCAGGACTGCAGTCAAAATGGCTTCCATGGCCTGTCAAAAACATTAACCGACCAGCCATCTTTATTCCACCTGCAACCAGTATTCTTCAAGAGTAATCTACCCACCACCTTCTCAATTATCATTATCTGGCAACCTTATAAAAACATTTATGTAAGTTCCGCCATGGAAACTCTTTCTTACTTCAGACTTCAAAAGTAGCAATTTTCACAGGTGAAAGACCTGGATGACTATGAAATTGCAAAATTGAAATGACAGAGTCGAGTCGCATATATGGAAAGGGATTACCCTCGTCTACCCCTCACATCTCCTTCCCTACTATCAACCTCCAACCCATTTCAGTATCGAAGAGGCGAGGTGGGAAGCAATATATTTTCTTAGAACATCTAAATTGATGCCATATAACCTAAAGGTACGATGGCAGGGGGCGGGGGGAGGGGGGGGGGGGGTGATACAACAGTAATAGAACCGATCTGTACAGTGCAATATTTAGTAGTCTCTCTTCAGTTAGGGCCTTCAGACACAGCTGTGTTAAGGAGCTATCATTTCACCTCAACAACAGCTATATTTAACACACTTGCATTCACAGAGATAATATACTGTACTGTACAGCTGGCAACAACTGGATCAATCTGAAATTATCGCTTAATACTGTCTGATAGCTTAGGCAGCTACAGGAAGGACCATTTTGCCTCGAAGAACCAACTGAACCCACAATTCTGACATTGCAAGCACCATGCTCTTCCAAATGAGCCATACAGAACCGTCTGTCAATGAAAGGATCACTCAGAAATGATGATGAAACATTCTCTATGATACTTTATTCATTCAACCTGTGAGGAAACAACATTTACCCATTGTTTTACACTGGTAGTTGTGAGATTGAGATACATTGTAGTTTTGAGTGTATCTATTTATGAAGTGAGACAGAGACCCACTAAAACAGTCATAATATAACTGCAGAGACCAAATGAAAAAGCAAAACGCAGTGATTATGAAGTAAAACATTGAGACATCACCCAATGACTCATCAGCAGAGCTAAGTTTATCCTGAACCTCCCTCCAAGGGTTTGACATAACTTGACATACAAGGACATTCCCTAGGGGAGACGACAGCAGTGCCAGGGCAGTATGCCATCAGTATGTCATTTGGGATGTACCCTAAGTTTCTCTCTGTAAATCTATAGTTCGCCAAGGTTCTGTCCTTTCCTCTTTCTGAAGGCCCCAGATCAAGACACGGTCTGTCAATACAAGCCAATTCAACTGGAACCAAACCATCTGGTGTGTGACTGAAGGAGTGGGAATGAAATAGGCCACACACACAAACAAAAGGACCAAGGCTCGCATTCACGCATGTACACACGCACACACACACACACACACATTGGCCACCTCCATCGCCTGTTGGACATGGCTCCCATCCCAAAACAGAAGGCCATTACACCTGGAGTAACCTGGGACGTACTGGTAAAATGGAGGGGCTAATTGGCTATTTGGATGTAAATTAGTTGGTGGCAGAGGTAAGAGGTTCACTAGCCTGGTTCCACATATGTTAATGCAGGATGATTTCATATGGAGTTGGCAAGAGAGCAGAAACAGACTGGCACCCCGGCTAGAGGTTCCTTCTCAGGAGGAAGACATTTTGGACCGCCATTTTGGATGTTAGTGTTCTATCACAAGTCAGCCTCAAAAAGCAAACTGCTCACAGGGGAAAGTCATGGGCTTATGTGAAGCCAACATACTGTATTCTAACGTGTAATTGTTGAACAAATGATTAATCAATAACATCATAGTAGCATAGTATTGTTATCTAAAGACAGCTTCCTGCTATTTTCAGCAAATTAAGAAATCTCTCTCTGTTTCTCTGCACAGAATATATAAAACAGCTAGCTAATGAAACAAACTCATGAATGAGAGTTGGACCATTTAGGAGTACAGTGTTTACTAAGTTCATTTGAGAATGCTGCTAGCTGGACTGTTTGTTCATAATCAGAGGGGCAAATATGTATGTGGGTTGTGGTGGCTAATTATAGCTGTGTTATAGTTTATCATTTTTTAATGACTGGGATTGAAGAAACTAAAATGCCTGAAATTCAGTCTGATAAGAGCCCCAATGAACGCCACTACAAATGTTCTCTTTCCTCCCTTCATTCTGAGAGCAAACAAGAGCATTAGAGATTAATATAGTCCTTTTTGCTGCCCTACTGCCTTTGATTTGACAATACATCTACTGTAAATAGAGTAATTTCAAATAAATGATACTTAAATTCAGCTTGTTACTGCCATAACATGGACATGACACATCATTGTGTTCCATTTCTTTGCTTTTACCTTACCAACCCTTCAGTCATTGATCTCCTATGGCCTTCTCAGCCACCTGGTTGTCTGTTCTCTTGGCTACCTGGGTGTCCCTGTCACAGACACCTGTATGATTAATATCTCAAGTCACAGAGCTGGTCTGGTGTGATAATACAGTGAAGCGAAGGGCTGGATCCATCACTGCCACAGATAGGGTTCTATCAGGAGCCTCTCTTAGCCTCTCTGCTGGGGTGGGGAAGTGGGGGATGCAGTGGGACAGGGTGCTGTCTGTCTGATCTCTGCTGGGGTGGGGAAGTGGGGGATGCAGTGGGACAGGGTGCTGTCTGTCTGATCTCTGCTGGGGTGGGGAAGTGGGGGATGCAGTGGGACAGGGTGCTGTCTGTCTGATCTCTGCTGGGGATGGGAAGTGGGGGATGCAGTGAGACAGGGTGCTGTCTGTCTGATCTCTGCTGGGGAGGGGATGTGGGGGATGCAGTGAGACAGGGTGCTGTCTGTCTGATCTCTGCTGGGGAGGGGAAGTGGGGGATGCAGTGAGACAGGATGCTGTCTGTCTGATCTCTGCTGGGGAGGGGAAGTGGGGGATGCAGTGGGACAGGGTGCTGTCTGTCTGATCTCTGCTGGGGATGGGAAGTGGGGGATGCAGTGAGACAGGGTGCTGTCTGTCTGATCTCTGCTGGGGAGGGGAAGTGGGGGATGCAGTGAGACAGGGTGCTGTCTGTCTGATCTCTGCTGGGGAGGGGAAGTGGGGGATGCAGTGAGACAGGGTGCTGTCTGTCTGATCTCTGCTGGGGAGGGGAAGTGGGGGATGCAGTGAGACAGGGTGCTGTCTGTCTGATCTCTGCTGGGGAGGGGAAGTGGGGGATGCAGTGAGACAGGGTGCTGTCTGTCTGATCTCTGCTGGGGATGGGAAGTGGGGGATGCAGTGAGACAGGATGCTGTCTGTCTGATCTCAGATGGGGTGGGGAAGTGGGGGATGCAGTGAGACAGGGTGCTGTCTGTCTGATCTCTGCTGGGGATGGGAAGTGGGGGATGCAGTGAGACATGATGCTATCTGTCTGATCTCTGCTGGGGAGGGGAAGTGGGGGATGCAGTGAGACAGGGTGCTGTCTGTCTGATCTCTGCTGTGGATGGGAAGTGGGGGATGCAGTGGGACAGGGTGCTGTCTGTCTGATCTCTGCTGGGGATGGGAAGTGGGGGATGCAGTGGGACAGGGTGCTGTCTGTCTGATCTCTGCTGGGGATGGGAAGTGGGGGATGCAGTGGGACAGGGTGCTGTCTGTCTGATCTCTGCTGGGGATGGGATGTGGGGGATGCAGTGAGACAGGGTGCTGTCTGTCTGATCTCTGCTGGGGAGGGGAAGTGGGGGATGCAGTGAGACAGGGTGCTGTCTGTCTGATCTCTGCTGAGGATGGGAAATGGGGGGTGTAGTGAGACAGGGTGCTGTCTGTCTGATCTCTGCTGTGGATGGGAAGTGGGGGATGCAGTGAGACAGGGTGCTGTCTGTCTGATCTCTGCTGAGGATGGGAAATGGGGGGTGTAGTGAGACAGGGTTCTGTCTGTCTGATCTCTGCTGAGGATGGGAAGTGGGGGGTGTAGTGAGACAGAGTGCTATCTGTCTGATCTCTGGGAGGTTTTGACTAAGTATTGTCTGCTATCGGTCTCATCCTCGCTCTCCCTTTATCTATTTATTTACTCACATTATCTTTCACTGTCCACCCTGGCCTATTCCTGAGACTGTTGCTGATGCTTCTTCTGCTGCCGCTACAGTGCTATGGGCTAATCATATTTTCTTCTTTGCTGTTGTCTACTGCAGTCTGTTCTGGCCTGTTGGATGGCATACAAGAATAGCTCCAAACTAATGAGATCAGCATGTACCAATAACGTTCTTCACCAACCGTCAACCTGTGTTGGAAGAGGCAGAATTGGCAGAACTCACTATTATTTTCTAAACTAGACACCTAGACATGTGGAGATAAACGGAAAGTGTCTTGATGAGGCATTCCTTCCACTCCCCCTCTGATAATAAAAAAACACACCTACCTCTCTTCAACTGACAACCAGATGAGGAAAGGAGAGAGACAAAAGGCAGTGTGTTTTTGTCACCTGCCTATGGGCCCTGGTCAAAAGTCATGCACTATATAAAGTACAGGGCGCCATTTTGGAGGCAGGCTATATACTCCCCACAGAGACCAAGACAACACACAATAACAACCACAGAAAGACACACAGGAGTTGACAGGAAAGGGATGGCATGGAATCTTAAAAGACCAAATCTCTTCTTATTATTGGTGTCCTTTAGCAGTGGTTTCTTTGCAGCAATTCAACCATGAAGTCCTGATTCACACAGTCTCCCCTGAACAGTTGATGTTGAGATATGTCTGTTACTGGAATTCTATGAAGCATTTATTTGGGCTGCAATTTCTAAGGCAAGTAACTCTAATGAACTTTTCCTCTGCAGCAGAGGTGACTCTGGGTCATCCTTTCCTGTGGCGGTCCTCATGAGAGCCAGTTTCATCATAGCGCTTTATGGTTTTTGCGACTGCACTTGAAGAAACGTTCAAAGTTCTTCACATTTTCTGCATTGACTGACCTTCATGTCTTAAAACAATGATGGACTGTCATTTCTCTTTGCTTATTTGAGCTGTTCTTGCCATAATATAGACTTTGTATTTTACCAAATAGGGCTATCTTCTGTATACCACCCCTACCTTGTCACAACACAACTGATTGGCTCAAAATTCCACAAATGAACTTTTAACAAGGCACACCTGTTAATTGAAATGCATTCCAGGTGACTACCTCATGAAGCTGGTTGAGAGAATGCCAAGAGTGTGCAAAGCTGTAATTGTATTTATTTTTTTACCTTTATTTAACTAAGCAAGTCAGTTAAGACCAAATTCTTGTTTTCAATGACAGCTTAGGAACAGTGGGTTATCTGCCTTGTTGTTTTACTTTGGTCAGCTCGGGGATTCGATCTAGCAACCTTTCGGTTACTGGCCAAACGCTCTAATCACTAGGCGACCTGCCACCCAAGTGTTATTTCATAGTTTTGATGTCTTCACTATTATTCTACGGTGTAGAAAATAGTAAAAATAAAGAACATCCCTTGAATGAGTAGGTGTTTCCAAACTTTTGACTGGTACTGTATATATAAAACCATAGGACACTTCTAACAGCTTAGTGGTTGATCTCCTTCACAGATCTTCATAGATGGCTGAGTCTGAATGAACCCATTAGGTGGCTGTATGAGAATAATTATCATTAAGTCACTGTTTTTATTTCATTTAGTAGTGATCTGTTGCACACACGCACACACACACACACATCCTGTCCATGCAGTAGCTTTGTATGTAACCTCTTGTACCCGGAGGTCATCAGTTGATTGACCCTAATCAACTAATGAGTGTCAATGAAAGCATTAAACTGTTCCAAAAGGTGATCAATGATGAGAGGCAATGATCTGTGGGTGGTGATTGTCTTAGCTCCAGTAGGAAACGCTGTGTGTGTGTGTGTGTGTGTGTGTGTGTGTGTGTGTGTGTGTGTTCAGATTGTCTTAAAAAACGCTAGGGTCATCACATTAGCTAGCTAGCTGCTTCACTCGCTGTGGTGCACGCCAAGGATCCCACAAGGCTATGGGAATGTTTAGACAGCATGCTCTAGCATTGGGTTGAAAAGGGTCCTGAGGGACAAAACACACAAGTACTATGTTGTTCAATAATTAATATAGTGAGGATAACAAGCCCATGCATTTTCTTCCCCGTAACTTCTTTAGTTGTGCTGAATTAGTATTGTTTGAAAATATGTTCATATATTGGCTTTAGTTGATATATGGTAAATAGATATTGTATGCTGCTTCCAGGAATGATCGAAGGTACACACACACTCATAGGGACAAACACACACACACACACTACTCAGCTCGCTCTTAGAGGACCTTCTGCATTCCCACATTCTTTCTAAACACATAGAAATCTAATTAAATTGTATTTATTACATGCTTCGTAAACAACAGGTGTAGACGAACAGTGTGATGCTTACTTACAGGTCCTTTTAAAACATTGCAGAGTTAAAGATAACATTTTTTTTAAATTAAAGAAATAAACAATAGTGACAAAAATAGGAATAGAAATAGGAAATAGGAATAGGAAAAATAACATGGCTATATACATGGAGTAGAAAATAACATGTCTATACTGTATATATATGGAGTAGAAAATAACATGTCTATACAGTATATACATGGAGTAGAAAATAACATGTCTATACTGTATATATATGGAGTAGAAAATAACATGTCTATACAGTATATACATGGAGTAGAAAATAACATGTCTATACTGTATATACATGGAGTAGAAAATAACATGTCTATACTGTATATACATGGAGTAGAAAATAACATGTCTATACTGTATATATATGGAGTAGAAAATAACACGTCTATACAGTATATATATGGAGTAGAAAATAACATGTCTATACTGTATATATATGGGGTAGAAAATAACACGTCTATACAGTATATACATGGAGTAGAAAAAAACATGTCTATATTTATGGAGTAGAAAATAACATGTCTATATTTATGGAGTAGAAAATAACATGCCTATATTTATGGAGTAGAAAATAACATGTCTATACTGTATATACATGGAGAAGAAAATAACATGTCTATACTGTATATATATGGAGTAGAAAATAACATGTCTATACTGTATATAGATGGAGTAGAAAATAACACGTCTATACCGTATATATATGGAGTAGAAAATAACATGTCTATATTTATGGAGTAGAAAATAACATGTCTATACTGTATATACATGGAGAAGAAAATAACATGTCTATACTGTATATATATGGAGTAGAAAATAACATGTCTATACTGTATATACATGGAGTAGAAAATAACACGTCTATACAGTATATATATGGAGTAGAAAATAACATGTCTATATTTATGGAGTAGAAAATAACATGTCTATACTGTATATACATGGAGTAGAAAATAACATGTCTATACTGTATATACATGGAGTAGAAAATAACACGTCTATACTGTAAATATATGGAGTAGAAAATAACATGTCTATACTGTAAATATATGGAGTAGAAAATAACACGTCTATACAGTATATACATGGAGTAGAAAATATCATGTCTATACTGTATATATATGGAGTAGAAAATAACACGTCTATACTGTATATATATGGAGTAGAAAATAACACGTCTATACAGTATATACATGGAGTAGAAAATAACATGTCTATACTGTAAATATATGGAGTAGAAAAAAACATGTCTATATTTATGGAGTAGAAAATAACATGTCTATACTGTATATACATGGAGTAGAAAATAACATGTCTATACTGTATATATATGGAGTAGAAAATAACACGTCTATACCGTATATATATGGAGTAGAAAATAACATGTCTATATTTATGGAGTAGAAAATAACATGTCTATACTGTATATACATGGAGTAGAAAATAACATGTCTATACTGTATATACATGGAGTAGAAAATAACATGTCTATACTGTAAATATATGGAGTAGAAAAAAACATGTCTATATTTATGGAGTAGAAAATAACATGTCTATACTGTATATACATGGAGTAGAAAATAACATGTCTATACTGTATATATATGGAGTAGAAAATAACACGTCTATACCGTATATATATGGAGTAGAAAATAACATGTCTATATTTATGGAGTAGAAAATAACATGTCTATACTGTATATACATGGAGTAGAAAATAACATGTCTATACTGTATATACATGGAGTAGAAAATAACATGTCTGTACAGTATATATATGGAGTAGAAAATAACATGTCTATACTGTATATATATGGATTAGAAAATAACATGTCTATACTGTATATATATGGAGTAGAAAATAACATGTCTATACTGTATATACATGGAGTAGAAAATAACATGTCTATACTGTATATACATGGAGTAGAAAATAACATGTCTATACTGTATATATATGGGGTAGAAAATAACATGTCTATACAGTATATACATGGAGTAGAAAATAACATGTCTATACTGTATATATATATGGAGTAGAAAATAACACGTCTATACAGTATATACATGGAGTAGAAAATAACATGTCTATACTGTATATACATGGAGTAGAAAATAACATGGCTATATACATGGAGTAGAAAATAACATGTCTATACTGTAATTACATGGAGTAGAAAATAACATGTCTATATTTATGGAGTAGAAAATAACATGTCTATACTGTATATATATGGAGAAGAAAATAACACGTCTATACTGTATATACATGGAGTAGAAAATAACATGTCTATACTGTATATACATGGAGTAGAAAATAACATGTCTATACTGTATATACATGGAGTAGAAAATAACATGTCTATACTGTATATATATGGAGTAGAAAATAACATGTCTATACTGTATATACATGGAGTAGAAAATAACATGTCTATACTGTATATATATGGAGTAGAAAATATCATGTCTATATTTATGGAGTAGAAAATAACATGGCTATATACATGGAGTAGAAAATAACATGTCTATACTGTAATTACATGGAGTAGAAAATAACATGTCTATAATGTATATAGATGGAGTAGAAAATAACACGTCTATACCGTATATATATGGAGTAGAAAATAACATGTCTATATTTATGGAGTAGAAAATAAAATGTCTATACTGTATATACATGGAGAAGAAAATAACATGTCTATACTGTATATATATGGAGTAGAAAATAACACGTCTATACTGTATATATATGGAGTAGAAAATAACACGTCTATACACTATATACATGGAGTAGAAAATAACATGTCTATATTTATGGAGTAGAAAATAACATGTCTATATTGTATATATATGGAGTAGAAAATAACACGTCTATACTGTATATATATGGAGTAGAAAATAACACGTCTATACAGTATATACATGGAGTAGAAAATAACATGTCTATATTTATGGAGTAGAAAATAACATGTCTATATTTATGGAGTAGAAAATAACATGTCTATACTGTATATACATGGAGTAGAAAATAACATGTCTATACTGTATATATATGGAGTAGAAAATAACACGTCTATACTGTATATACATGGAGTAGAAAATAACATGTCTATACTGTAAATATATGGAGTAGAAAATAACACGTCTATACTGTATATATATGGAGTAGAAAATAAAACGTCTATACAGTATATACATGTAGTAGAAAATAACATGTCTATACTGTAATTACATGGAGTAGAAAATAACATGTCTATAATGTATATAGATGGAGTAGAAAATAACATGTCTATACTGTATATATATGGAGTAGAAAATAACACGTCTATACTGTATATACATGGAGTAGAAAATAACATGTCTATACTGTAAATATATGGAGTAGAAAATAACACGTCTATACTGTATATATATGGAGTAGAAAATAAAACGTCTATACAGTATATACATGTAGTAGAAAATAACATGTCTATACTGTAATTACATGGAGTAGAAAATAACATGTCTATAATGTATATATATGGAGTAGAAAATAACATGTCTATATTTATGGAGTAGAAAATAAAATGTCTATACTGTATATACATGGAGAAGAAAATAACACGTCTATACTGTATATATATGGAGTAGAAAATAACACGTCTATACTGTATATACATGGAGTAGAAAATAACATGTCTATACTGTATATATATGGCGTAGAAAATAACATGTCTATACTGTATATATATGGAGTAGAAAATAACATGTCTATACAGTATATATATGGAGTAGAAAATAACATGGCTATATACATGGAGTAGAAAATAACATGTCTATACAGTATATACATGGAGTAGAAAATAACATGTCTATACTGTATATACATGGAGTAGAAAATAACATGTCTATATACATGGAGTAGAAATAACAGCTATATTTATTGAGTAGAAAATAACATGTACATATATATGTACATATATATAGAGTAGATCATAACATGTCTATATTTATATATATATGGAGTAGAAAATAGCATGGCTATATATATGTTGAGTAGAAAATAACATGGCTATATTTGTGGTGTAGAAAATAACATGTCTATATATATATGGAGTAGAAAATAACATGACTATATACAGGGGGTACCAGTACCGAGTCGATGTGCAGGGGTACGAGGTAATTGAGGTAGATATGTGCTGTACATACTGTACAGGTAGGGGTAAAGTGACTAGCAGCAGTGTATGGTGAGTGTGAAAGTGTCCGCTGTGTGTGTATGAGAGAGTGTGATGGGTCTGTACGCACGTGTGTGCATGTTAAGTATGTGTGGGCATATGTAGTGTATGTGTCATGTGTTTGTGTATGTATGTGTGTGTTAAGTTGTCAATGTAAGTACGTGTGAGTGTGCAAGTATGCATTTCTCGTCCTTGAATTCTCATTTATTTGAAGACATTGGTACGGGTTGACTTTGAATTCTTTTGGAGTATGATTCATAGCCAATCTGGAGGAGGGTTACAGGCGGCTTCGCATAC
Source organism: Oncorhynchus nerka (assembly GCF_034236695.1). NCBI lineage: Eukaryota > Metazoa > Chordata > Actinopteri > Salmoniformes > Salmonidae > Oncorhynchus > Oncorhynchus nerka. Next base: position 29,555,234 of record NC_088411.1, read on the forward strand.
ACAGTACATTATATGTAAAACCAATACTTATAGAATAATCTACAGATACCAGGCCATGAACTTCAAAGATTTCCCAAAAGGAAGATGTATATTTATGTATGCGTGTGTGGTGCATGCAATTTCATATGTAGGACTCTTGGGAATTTGCTGCATTTTGTTTGCATCAAAGATCAAAGCTTTGTTAGGAGCTGGGGGTTGGTGCAATGATCCTGAGGTACCACCAGGCAGATTACTGCAATGTCTTTTACCGGTTTCTGTATCTGTTTATTCACAGTGCTAACATATTTAACAAGTTGGATAATAGCTATGAAATAGGGAAAGCATGTAGCCTAGTGGTTAAGAGCATTCAACCAGTAACTGACAGGTTGTTTGCTCATAAACCCCGAGCAGACTAGTTGAACAATCTGTCGATGTGCCCTTGAGCAAGTCACTTAACCCTAATTGCTCCTGCATGTGGATAAGAGTGTCTGCTAAATGACTAAACTGTAAATGGTAAGGTTGCAGGAATGGGTGGGGAAAGATTAACCAAATCAGTGCTGACCTTCACTGATGTGTAATAGCACAGAGAGACAGAAAAGGTTAGGTTTAAACAAAAAGTGGACTGATGAGGTAGGAATATATGAAAGACAGTGGCTAGTGCCTAGACAAAGGTAAGTGGTTGCATATAAAAATGGAGCACCCCAGATACAAACACACTGATAATGCTGTAACAGATCATGTTGATAATGACACGCTTGTCCTGGACTCGATTATCTACATCTAGGGATTATCTTTCTGTTTCACACAAAGAGGGCCTTTTGATGTAATGAGACAGCCATCGATTCTGTAGCTATCAGCAAATGATCCTCCTCAACACTTCATCACAATGGATATGACGGTGCTCCTTTGAGTGGTTCATACAACATGTCATCATGGACACCATCAATGGTTGTTGAAAAAACTAATGGATTGATGATTGTTTATTGAAAATTGTAATTAATAGATTTTTTGGCCATTTTTTTCAAAGCAATTGGAGGTAATGTACATACAGTTAGATGACTCACCTATTCAGCTGAGAGAGTAGAATTTTCTTATTTAAGTGGTATGTACTCGACAGTATGTAGTGTCTGCTCATATTGACAGTCTATCCAGAATGCATTTACACCTGTGAGCAAATATGAACATGGATGGCTTTCATTGACATGAGTAGCACATTGCTATTCCATTAAGATGAACCAATTTGGAACAGAAAAGTAGGACAGGTGCATCAGCAGCAGTATCAAGCATCATTTCCTTCCTGACGGCCAATTCTTCGGCTTGTGTCGCGATTTAAGATAGTGCCCCATACACGGATTACAGATTAGACACAATTACAGACCATTGTCTGATCTTCCACCGTGGATTGCATGCTGCTGCTACGGTTCACGGGCCAGGACTAATCTTAGGAGGGGGGAGAAAACATTTACCCCAGATCAATATTTATGAAATGGAAACAAAATAACATCGGAATTTACTTGCTTGGATTATTTCTTTATCTCTCTCACTGTCTTTTTCTGTCTCTCTCCCTCTGTCTCTCTCTCTCTCTCTCTCTCTCTCTCTTGCTTTTCCTTACAGTCACAAACTTGCACTGAGCTCTATGAAAACAGACAGGCAGGCAGGAAGCTAGTAAAAGAGGATGATGCCTGGGTTGGTTTCTCCCTCCCTTTGTGGACAGACAGAAATGGTCTGGAACACTCCGACGGACTCGGGAGGCATGGGGAGGGATGGAGAGAGGCTGTGTCTATTTTAGGTTCCCAATCATTGTGTCTGTATGCATTTCCTAGAAACTGGGCCACCATTTGCTATATGTGAGTCTCGAAAGCCTTTAATGCAATAGAATGCAAAATGTCTTCCTGAAAAGCTCATTTGCTTTTGGACAGCATTAATGCCTTATCCTCTGTGGCATAAATGCACACGGAGGACAGTGAGACAATTAGCCAATGAGCCGAGCTCGGGTTCCACCCAATACCCAATCAGAGAGAGGAGTCAAGGCTTGGGCTCTACCTAATATCCAATCAGAGGGATCAAGTAACTTGACTGTGCCTTTATTGATTATGTTGTCTAGACTACAATATTCTTTATTCCTAGATTTGTTTTGATTGCACAGTATTGCCCTTGCTTGTTTCTCAAAAGGGACGTTTTGATCAATTATTAATTAGTTATGCCAACACACCGCTTTGAACATGTCAGCAGTATAATATCTAATATGAAAGCAGCTCCCACAGCTGAGTATCAACCCACTGTGAACACGGGAAGTAAATACTTCAACATTACCGATCCTCTTTTCACAATAAGGACAATATGTTTATTTAAAATAAAAGTTCATAAATCTGGATAATACTTCAAGTGCCAGAAGAAACTGGGTATTCGGAATACTTTTAGAAACTCAAAGAAAATAACATAGTAGGATAACATTTCTTATGTTTGCTTAGAAATACAACCTATTCAGAGGGATTGGGTTAAATGCAGAAGACACATTTCAGTTGAATGCATTCAGTTGTTGTTCCTTTCCTCATTTCTCCTGCTTTTTAAGATACCTCAACACATTTACTCTCTACTATTACCCACAATGACCACTAGTTTTACCTCACAATTACCACAAACGACTTCTGGGCAATTGAGGAGTGAAGCAAAAATCCTGAAAGGTTGTGATGTGACTTAAAATGACCGCCCATTCTCTTGTTATTATGTCTTTGGAGGTCAGCCAGCTAGTTTATGAGACAGACCCCATTCCTCTGACTCCTTGACTCTTTTGGTCTGTGGCTGATCAAGCATTAGCCAGACACCTCCTTCAAGCCCAGTGCACATATACCCAAGGGGTGAACTCTAAGCCCATACCCTGGTCCATCAATTTGGCATGAAAGTGATTCAATGTTCACTGCTCTACCAAAATCACTCTCTTTTATCCCAAGACATGCAGTCGCTTCATAGCCTCGGAATTGCACAACAATTTAAAGGACAACTACCCTGGTTTTCATTGGCCTCTCCTCTTTTTTTTATTTGTCTTTTATTTGTTATTTTGAGCATGGAGGCAGAAAACGCCCCCTGGGCTGTGCCCTATGAAGCATCATGTGTATTTCTTCACTACAATAGTGCTTGAGGAGGCCACCCCACATAGTGCTTTCTCTCCCTGGTGAGACACACACAAAAGCAACTTTAGAGAGGTAGGAGCAACTTACCCCTATCCTCCCCTATACACAATGACCTAAATGAGTCCTGGCCATACAGTCTAGTCTGCATGTCTGCACGCAATCCAGCTTCCAATAGAACCATCATTGTTAAAATTGTTGAACTATGGATTTTTCGTAAATATCTATTTAGCGAAACACATATTTATTTAGTTACTTCTTTTAAACATGTTTTGGGTTGTCTGTAAGCTCCACAAGCAAAATATCTGATTTGAAAGAACTGATAAAGCTGTCGATATGAATAATTTTCAACCATTTTTCGGAACAATAATTTATATGATGAAAATGCACCTGCATGTTTTAATTGAGATATAATGATACATAATACTTAATATCTCTGTTTGTTTCTCCAGAAGGAGAGATTATTAAATCACTCTATTCCAATGTGTCCTTTGTCATGTTTCTAAATGTAATATGTCACATTTGATTGCAGCATATGTCTAGCAGTGTCATAGCATCCATTGGTATACACAGTGATGCTCTGTTAAAGCTGATGCTGGGGTACCCTGCTGGAGACGTGATTCACCCTCTGTTATTGAGGTCAGATGCATCATCAAACAGCTAAGAGCACATAACACAACACATAATACGTGTAATATTAGGACAGTTATGAGAACATCCATATTGTGTAAGTTGTTTGGTAAGCATGTAATGCACACTGAGTGAACAAAATATTAAGAATACCTGCTCTTTCATGACATACAGGGCCTTCAGAAAGTATTCATACCCCTTGATTTATTGCACATTTTGTTGTGTTACAGCCTGAATTCAAAATGTATTAAATAAACCAATTTCTCACCCATCTACACACAATAACTCATAATCACAAAGTGAAAACATGTTTTTAGAAATGTTTGCAAATGTATTGAAATTGTATATCAGTATTCACTCCATGAATCAATACTTTGTAGAAGCACCTTTATCAGTGATAACAGCTGTGAATCTTTCTGGGTAAGTCACAAAGAGCTTTCCACACCATTATTCTTTAAACATTTCAGACTGAACCAGGTTTTTCTCTAGGATTTTGCCTGTGCTTAGCTCCATTCTGTTTCTTTCTTATCCTGAAAAACTCCCCCGTCCTTAACGATTACAAGTATACCCATACAGTAGCATGATGCAGCCACCACTATGCTTGAAAATATGGAGAGTAGTAATCATTAATGTGTTGTATTGGATTTGCCACAAACATAACACTTTGTATTCAGGACAAAAATGTAATTGATTTTCAAAATGTTTCTGCAGTATTACTTTAGTGCCTTGTTGCAAACAGGATGCATGTTTTGGAATATTTGTATTGTGTATAAGCTTCCTTCTTTTCACTCTTCAATTAGGTTAGTATTGTGGAGTAACTACAATGTTGTTGATGCATCTTCAGTTTTCTCCTATCACAGTCATTATACTCTAACTCTTTTAAAGTCACCATTGGCCTCATGGTGAAATCAATGAGCGGTTTCCTTCCTCTCTGGCAACTGAGTTAGGAAGGATCCCTGTATCTTTGTAGTGAATACTTTCTGAAGGCACTGTAGACTGACCAGGTGAATACAGGTGAAAGCTATGATCCCTTATTTATGTAATTTGTTAAATCCACTTCAATATGTGTAGATGAAGGGGAGGAAACAAGTTAAAGAAGATTTTATTTTGTCTTGAGACAATTGAGACATGGACTGTGTGTGTGTGCCATTCAGAGGGTGAATGGGCAAGACAAAATATTTTCTCAAAGTGCGTTTGAGCGGCGTATGGTAGTAAGTGCCAGGCGCACCGGTTTGTGTCAAGAACTACAACACTGCTGGGTTTTGCCACGCTCAACAGTTTCCCATGTGTATCAAAAATGGTCCACCACCCAAAGGACATCGAGCACAACTGTGAGAATCATTGGAGTCAAAAGGGGCCAGCATATCTCTGAGGGTAAAAGGGGGTGCAACTCAATATTAGGAAGGTGCTTCTAATAGGTTGTGCACTCAGTGTACGTCAAATGCATGCAGTGACTTTTCAAACGGTTTGAGGTCATGATGAAACATACATTCCACAAAATAAAATACAATAATGTAAGCCGCAGATAACCACAAAATGAGGCAAATTTGTTTGTGCTTTTCTTGAAAACTCTTAAGGTCATTGCCGTGCCAAGTTTGGCGTGTGAACAAACATCGGAGTTGGCTATATAGCAGAAACTGATCTGAGACCAGGCAGAGAACAAAAACGTACACACAAAAGAAGACGACTAATAGGTTTGGGCCCTGCATTGCGGCTGCCCTCTGCTCCAGCCGCTCAAACCTAATGTGTGTTTGTGTGGAAGTGTGTGTGTATCGGGGTTGGATAAAAGAAGAATAGAAATGTCCCTCTCTCATGGACGAATGAAGTATATATTTTAATAAGTTCTGAGTTCTCCTACCTGTTGAGGTTCCCGTGGCGTCGTCTGCTTCACCCTCCTACTGGACGCTGTCGTCGTGGTGATCTCCATAATGGATGTGGACGTCTCCGACCGGTTGGCTGTGTTGGCACTCGACTGTGGCGTGATGGACGAGGGCGACTCCCCCACCAGCCTGACGCTGCCCTGGATGCGGATGTTACGATCTCCTTCTGTGGCCATGTTGAACACCTTCAGCCCGTTATAGTAGAGGCCTGAGAGCTGGCCCTGAAACGGGCGACTCCTGTCCCGGTCCCAGCCACCTATCTGTATGGTGGTCTGGCTGTTGAAGATAGTGAGCTGCCGACCTGTGGGAAAACAACGTTACATATATACGAGAATGTATGTTGGATGGAACGCGGACGGACTCTGCCGCCGCAAATTCCCTACTTGTACTTTGAGTCACAACAGAAATCCAAAAACAAAAGAGTGATGAAAAATAATCGCGCATAAGAAAAATGACAGATTATTTGCCCAGTCGGCTAATGAGTCGCGATAAATTACCCGTTGCTAGAGGCAAACCTCTCATGGTAATTTATTGCGGTTTGAATGATGGGATGGCTATGGAACAAAGGGAGAAAGAATAAAGAAAAACATTTACAGTTGTTGTAAATTAATGCACTGTAGCTTTGCTAAAAGGACAATCAAATCAACTTAACTGCAGGGAGGACATTAATCCTGGTAGGCGTGTGAATCTTGTCGCATTACTTCACAGCAATGTACTAAACTGCAATTGATTTATTCCTTGAAATAATAAGACAATCTTGGAAGTGTGAGTTTTTACTGCATAAGTAAAGGAAATAAAAAAGGGACAGATTGTCCATGAGAAATTGTCTGTGGAGAAAATAGACCTGACAGATGTGTCATCCTATAGTGTCCAATTATCCTCTTTGAATAGCTTCATACTTTAATTCCTTTGAAAACACTTACCACTTTTACCATTTACTTTTTCGTTTCATTATGCGAACCAAAAAACACCATTCAAAGTTGCGGAATGTATAGACTTTTTGAGTTTCATTACGATAATTACCATACGTTTCTAAAGCTTTGCCAAGGTTTTAAAATGTTTCCTATTACTTTCATCATCATCATATCAAGACCGCCTTTTAGCAAGAAGTGAACGCAACTTAAAACTTACACGTGATATGAAACATGAGGCACGTAACAAAAGAGTCATTCCTGACAGTAAAAATAACTGAACAAACTGAACCAGAAAACATTCAGATGAAAAATAACCATGGCACATACTAGTTGGGAGATACAACTTGGTTTTTAGAAACATACAAAAAGGCATGCACTCAAACTTTGACGTTTTATGATACATTTCCTTGATCTTCATTCCCTATACATATTTACAAAATCTGTTAAAGGGACTCACTTTCTTTATGCCAATTAATATTACACTCTATTTACCATTTAAATGTATTGCAGTTTAATCAGTATGATCCATTATAAATCAACCACATACATGTATGTGTATCAAATATAACACTACAAATATCAACTGAATGGATAATTTAACTGGACCTTTTTTAGTTGATCATTTAGGTGTTTACATCAAATAACAACAATGATATAATCATTTATGTACATTTTAACAGTGTTGACATTACTTCAAGAAATAGTTAGATTTATGTTTACAGTCCCTTTAACCTGAAGCTGACAGACGTATTAAACAGTTGACATCTCTAAAAAGAAGAATACATTATTATATGCAAAAGTGTGCAATGTTACTAGCTAGCTACATTTAACTGTTTTAAATCATTTAGTTTTATTTAAGTTTTACTGAACATTTATTTTTTTAAGGTTTATTGGTTACAAAAAGTATTACTGGGTTATGATCAAATTATTTTTATTTGAAGTTTTAATCAATGTTTTTACCTTTGTCGAGTAGCCATTCGTCAACTACTCGACCAAGTCGATATGGGATTCGCTGTCTAGCAATCGCCAGGCGTTCGTTATCATTGTTGCCTTTAAAGTTTAAAGAGACATTTCAGTGGTTAAAGTCTGTAAAGTCAAAGGTTAAATGTTAATACTTAATCATTGAGCTATAACAACTGCCACAAAGTTTTAAATATGTTTTTGACGTTTAAAAAAAAAACAGTTACCTACAACATTTCATCGACCCAACTTCACTTACTCAAATCATTTAATTTTAATTTTAGCCAACAAATTATTCCTATATTAATTGAGAATTAGCACGCTGAAGTTTCAACTAGGTTAATAAAGTTATGTTACTGTAGAAGCCAAAACCAAATCACAAATTTAAACATTTTCATAACATAAGTCTTGCCAAAATGATTTCCAAAAACACATTTTCTTTATTTTCTTTCATTCTTTTTGGCAGACTTTTTTAGCTAGTTATACATTCTCAGAATTTATCGTTTGTGAAAAACATTCAACCTTTTGCACACAGTTTATGGTTTAGAGTAGAAAACAAAGTATATATATACACATATATATATATATATATATATATATATAAAACATATTCCATCCCCATTTAAACAAGTTTACAAATTACCAGATAACAATAACCTAACAAAAACATCTGCAATCTACATTTCAAGAATCGAAGACACAACATATTTAGGTGTTAAAATAGGTGCACAAATACTGGAACACTATTCAAATAGCAGTGAAGGCTTTGACAACGGCTACAGTAAGTCAGGGTGATTACTAAGTTACGTAATGAAGTAGTTTAATGAGACCAAACTCTGCACTGCCCTTTGGATGTTTACCAAATAGCACCCTGTTCACTATATAGTGCACTACATTTGATCAGGTCAAAATAGTGCAGTATGTAGGGTTTAGGGTGGTATTTGAGACACAAACTTTTTCAAGACCAATCACCTCTCCAGAAAGAGAAAATTGCGACCTGCTCCAATCTTCCGGCAGATTGACAATGTTTTGTCACATCAGCCACATTAATTCTGTTTGAGCAGATAAGGGTTCAGGGGACAAACAGTAATTTGGTGTGGAGTGTGTAGCAAGAATGAACAGCAGCATCAGTGATTAGAGAAGGGATGGGGATGGGAAGAGAGATAGAGAGAGATACGGATAGGGATGGATATGAGAGAGAGAGAGAAAGAGAGAGAGAGGACAGGCATTGACTGGGATGGATAGTAGCAGGGTTGGAGGGGTTGAAGGAGGTCACACTCCGAGTTCGTGACTCAGATACAAAGCAGATCTCAAAGGAACTAAGTCTGACTCAACAGGATGAGATGGCAAGTTGGATCGGCCTTGCAAAGGATTATTTTAATCATGTCAGTTGGAGTTAAGAGATCAAGTAGACAGTCAAAGTGTATAGGATGTGTACTCTGCTCTCCCCTCCCCACACTCTATCTTCCCTATTCCCCACATGGAAGCTGCAGGAAGGTCTGAGTGTGAAAGGTAAGAAAGATGTCTGTCATCCTGAGTTAGGAGATCAAGCCATACAGACAAAGGATAAAATATCCACCCCCCATATCTTAACTGTCTACACAGCACATGGTGAGAGTACTTAGAGTGGAGGAAGGTCTGGTAAGGTGGGTGAGTAGGCTACTCACAGTGTGTTTGGCTGAATAAGCTACTGACAGTCTGAACTTGTGACAGGGAGGTGAATGAGTGTTGCCTAGCCACCCAGACTCCTTGCTCTGGCCAAACGCTACGTCTCGCCCACGAACATTAGATTGTTACCCGCAATGAGTCTGGATCTGAGTACCTCCCTGACCTTGATTGGTCCAGAAACCAATAGGTTGAGCCAGAGCCAGTGCACACGTGGCTTTGATACTCTTCATGGTTAGAGACATCAGATCATCAGATCGCTGATGACTTTGTTTTGTACAACTCCCCTCATGCCCCTCGTCACCACAAACGACTTCAATGATGACAGTCTCAGACCAAACGACAGAGCAGAGTTTAGAGTCCTCAGGCTAGAAGGAGAGGCCAACTGTGATGTAAACTACAGTGATGCTGAGTTACAGGCTCTGTTCCAATATCCACACAGGCATTCTGTACCACTTGGACCAACTCATTGGTCTTGTTGTTAGAGTGTCCGCCCCAAGATTAGGAGCTCGATCCCCGGCAGAGTCATAACAAAGACTGTAAAGATGGGACCCAAATTGTCTCTTCTTGGCACTCAACATTAAGGAGATAGATTGTAGGTAAGGCCCTGCGATACACTAGCGTCCTGTCCAGGGGGTGTATTTGTACATCAAGCTGCCTCACACTACAGCAACAGGAGAACTGCTCCTTGTGTTCTGGTTCGCACAAGCCAAGGCTCTACCTGTACCATTTAGGGTTCTACTCTCGGCTGGCATTAAGGCGGCGGTAGTGTCAAACACACATTAGTTTGCAATTTCATAATGTAAAAACTGGTGCACTGATGTTTTCCAGGCCTAACGCCAGTCTAATATCAGCACGCTTGCGCAAAAGATGGGCGGGGTGGAAATACTTGAGGTGTGTCCTTAAAAACATGATCCAAAGTGTTAGTTTCAGACAGCCCTAATAAGGATATTTAAGACCAAACAAGCTGGTTTTGGAGGCAACGCAGTTGGTTATGGCATGACTTTTGAAAGTGGAAATGCAGCCTCTCCAGCCATGATGCACACTGCCCTTTTGCACATGGAACAAGAGTAGCCTAATGTGCTTTTGGTACCTGTATACTTCATATTTAGGAACATAAAAAAACACATGTTTCTTCCCATTTTCTTTCACTTTAATTAAAAACCAAGCATAGCCTCCCCTCCTCTCAACGAAGGCTTTTTTTTGTCTGCCCAATGGAATCGCAAGGTAGTCAAGACTGTCGATAAAGGGTTTGGCTCCTGAGGCCGCTTGGAAATGAATCTTAATTACCAAAGCTTTATTCAAATATCAAGTATGAGAGGTGTAAAACAGTGAGCTGACTTTCCCTTTGTATCTATCTATGCATTGTAGGCAGGCCCACATTATTTTAGCCATGCAGGTCCTGCTTTGATGTGCGTAAAACCCTCCATAGTCTGCGCTGTTTTAAAATGATATGCCCACGCAGAGAAATTATGGTGGTTGTAAATGTGACTTAGCCTTTTTAAAACAAGTTGTTTTTTCGTTTTGTTTAGAATTTTATTCGAATTATTAATTCTTTATAGGCCTTATCTATAATGAACGTAATCGTTCTTATTGACCTAGTTTGGCATGTCCATGCTCAACCATAATGTAATTTACAGTAGGCCTAGACCCTATATCAGTGTGAATGCTTCTGAAGCCATGCAACCACTTAGCACAATGTGGACAGCAAATTAGTTCAAGTTAACCTATTTACCAAAGATGGGATAGGTCTACATTTTGTTATTTCATTCCTGTAAGCCATTTAACAAACTATAAAGGACTAACAGGCAATACAGGCAATACATAAAAGACCATAAATACACAATCTGAAGCAACCAGATATTTAGACATGGAGCACGATCTGATTGGCCAGTGAGTGGACAAGCCTCGACAAACCAACAACTTATTTGTCCATCAAAATTCAGCCCTTTCACACCAATGCCAGCAAGTGCGCCGATAACTGTGATAGTGAAAATAGCTAAACTATTTCTGACACACCCTTGAACCTATAGCGCTACCACTTGCGCTTAGATGTACAATTGTGTTAATTTAGTTCAAATAGAGCCCTTAGAATGAAGCAATGTATTTTTAAAGTTTGAAGTTTTAATGGCACATGCACAAGTACAGTGAAATGCCTTTCTTGCAAACTCAAAACTCAACAATGCAATAATGCAATTGGGCATGCATTCTGTGGATTGCTACAGTAGTATTGTTATTGGGCCGTAGTCAGTTTGGCGGGAGGGAGGATTAGGCTATTGATGGGCCTTCATCTCTTCTGTCAAAGCTATATGACAGTGCCAGGCTGTTGGTTGGTTGGGCCAGCTTTTCCCCTTTGTTTGTCACCCACGAGGGTCCAGGTTGTGTTATCTGAGAGGAGAGGAGTGGAGGAGAGGAGTGGTCAGTAGGAGGAAGAGCCCTGGTTCTTCTCAACCCCTGGGATACAGAGAGGTCAGGGAAGTGAGGGAGAGAGAAGAGAGAAGGAGGAATGGAGTGAGGGAGGGAGGGAAGATGAGGGTCGTGTAGAATGAAGCAGAGCACGCTGCGGGAGAGAGCAACTCTCATTCTGGATTCCTATTACTTTTTTACTGCTTTCTTTATTTCATGACAAGCCGCAATTCTTTCTGTATGTTTATGCCTTCCAGTTATCTTCTGACAAAAGAGTAATCTCTCTTCAAATGATAGGGTTGAGAAAATTATACAGTCTCCTTTTTAGGCTATCGGCAAGACATGTAAACACTATGTAAGACCCCTGAGAGAGAAAGAGAGAGAGAGAGCGAGAGTCTTGGGAGGGTGAGGAGACAAACAAAGACACACGCACACAAACACACACACACACACACCGAGTAGTACACATGCTGTATACTGTATGTAGCTACTGCAGGTAATCAGACGCTATCGTTTTTTCATACTATGGACCATAGTACTACTCTCTCCATCCTCTCTTTCTGTATTAAAACTCTGATTAATTTAAGTGTGATCGCGATATCAATTACACTTCAGGGACATTTGTTTTTATATACTAACAAAATGATGCTGTGCTCTGGTTTTAAACACAGCAACACCCATACCCATTCATCATACCCATTCATTCTGTTCTAGACAGAGTACATGGTGATCTGGGCAAGGGAACGACGGGACAGGGACAAACCTCTACCTTATCTCCCACCTCCAGACAGCAGTGATTGGGACTGAGACGCCCCCCTGTCCCCCCCCAGTCCCAGTTGACCTGGCTCACCCATGCTTCTTGTTTTCGTTGTGTTAATAAAGTGGTCAGATAAGACCTGGCTTTCATCTCATTACAAGCTCTGAGAACAACGCCCCCTCGCTCTCTGCTCCACATTAAATGAACAAAATATGCAAATGGTTTCTTCCACTGTTCCGTTAGAGAGAGGGCTGGGAAATAATTAAGCAGGAGGAGAAGATGGAGATGGAAGAATTTGTCTGATATTATTAAATAAGTTTTATTTTTTATATATATAAGGGATTTGGGCATAAGAAAGCGCCAGTGCACTGTTTATTGTTTTGTAGCTTTTCATTTGGACTCACCAATGGTCTGATTGGTTGTACACTAGACTGAACTGGAGCTCACAGAGACAGAATACAGTGTGTGTGTGTTTGTAAACCAGCGCAGACAGAATAATACAATCGACTGCCTGCCCCGTGGATGGCGTTGCGTGTCATTACTGATTGTTCACTACTTCTGATTCATTACTGCTCCTGCAGCCATGGCTAAAAGAGCAGAAACAAATCAAACCTTTCCCTTCCGGGTCTGACCCTGAGAGGAGAAGGGACGGAGAGGGAGAAGAGAAAGAGAGAGGGGGGATATGAGAAAGAGATCAAGAGAAGGAGAGGGGGAGAGAAAGAGACAAAGAGTGAGCAGTAATGAGAAAGATAGAGGAAAGAAGGGATCAAGATCAAAAGAGGAGGGAGGGTAGGATGGAGAGAGTGAGAGAGGGAAGAGAGAGCGGAGTTAAAGAGAGCAAGGGAGCTTTGTAAGTGCATCATGCTCTGATAACAGTAGAAGAATAGGGCCAGGGCTCCCTAGTCCATTCTCTTTGTGTGCTGTGTGGTAGACAGGCTTTTAGCATTAGCTGTTCCCTCCAACAGAGTAGTTTACTACCCTGCTACTGTACCCTCTGGGCCTCACACAGACAGAATATGGTGTGTGTGTGTGTGTGTGTGTGTGTGTGTGTGTGTGTGTGTGTGTGTGTGTGTGTGTGTGTGTGTGTGTGTGTGTGTGTGTGTGTGTGTGTCTGCTACCCTGCTACAGTACCCTCTGGGCTTGACAGCACCATTGTTATGGTATGACTTCCATGACCCAGACTCTGGATAAGGAAGAGGGTCTGATTTCTGAGGCTGCCTGTCCAACTCTTTTGTACTCCACATAAAGAGGGAACGAAAGGGGAAGAAGGAAAAAGAACGAGAGAATGGAAAGAGAACTGGGCATCTAAGACAAATGGATGGGTTATTTTGAGTCTGCATCTACATCCCAAATGGCACCCTATTCCCCTTTATAGTGCACTACTTTTGACCAGGGCCAATAGGGAAACCCATAGGACTCTGGTCAAAAGAAGTGCAGTATTTAGAAAATATGGTGTCATTTGGAATGCACACAGAGCCTCTGATAATTGGGCTAAGGACATTCTAATGCCTCAATAAATGGGTATGATGTGACCTTTTAATGAGATTATACCAGGGAAGGCACTTGTGGTGCAATTATTCCCCCCTGCTTTTCACAATGGTGATCCCCTCCATTCTTCCACCCTTTAAATCTTTTTCATGTCTCTCTCCCTCTCTCTCTCTCTCTCTCGCTCTCTCTCCCTCGCTCTCTCTCTCTCTATATATATACACGTATATATATATATATATATATATATATATATCTCCCCGAATCTCTCTCTCTATTTCTCTATCTTCCCATCTTTTTTTCTCTCTGCCTCTCTCTCTCTCTCTCTCTCTCTCTCTTTCTTTTTTGTCATCATTCCATATCCTCAGCGTCTGCTCTTATTATGATGTCACTCTGGAACCTGCCAGTGGCCAGTGGCTGGGGGGCGGCCATTACCCTGCCGCCTGTAGTTCTGCCTCGGTCTGCGACAGTCTGCATCCCAAATGGTACCCAATTGCCTATTGCCAGACTGACAGAGGCATTGATGGAGGCTCATCAAAACATAGAGGAGCTGGGAGAAATACAGTATTAGGGATAGTTAAGTGGGGAGGGCTCGGGAAAAGGGGGGGGGGGGTGCTGTACAGTAATTGTGATTAGAAGTAATTGACTGGTGTTATAGGATGGCATGTAAGCAGAGATAATACTCACACAGGGCATCATTTACTGTAGGATGTTTGCATTGAACTAGCCTTTTTTTTTACTGGTAGTTAACTAGTTAGGACTTGAATCAGGTAAGAAATGTCAATAATGATTTAGAATCAAATGAGACATTCCCTCTCATCCCCCTATTGAAAAAAATATAATTTGAATATGTGTCTGTTGATTAGATCTTGTTTGGAAATTCAAAACTACCGTTGTAACATAATATTGGACTGTATATCCATGTTTGATGTTATTGTATATAATTATCAAAGATGTGCCCTGTAAAGTCAAAGATGTCCAACAAAGCCAGAATTACAATGAGTGACACTAGTAGGACAGTCTTTGTTAAGGCTGTAGGTTTATAATAATATATCACCATATGTTCATGCATTTTTTCTGCAAGATGTGAAATACAAGGATATGTAATTACTAGACACAGTTCTTCTTATCTCTCTCCCACTCCTCTTCCCTCCCCCATTTTTAGTTACATTTAAATTCATTCGGGTGGTTTATCAGTGGTATCATAGAGCAGACTATGGTAAAGTGGCACAAAATCAAATTAAGCTCACTTAAGATATATATATTTTTTTGCGATGACTTTGAAAAACTTTATTCGGAAAGTTACATTAATTTCATGGCCTTTTACAGAAGTCCATGTCAAGTTCAAATGAAAAAATAAAATAAACAGGACTGCTCATTTAGTTTTGGAGATGGAGGAAATGTCAATCATGTTTGTGTGTGCATAATATGTCTCTCGTTTATAAATGAGGTCCAGAAAATACCAACTAAAGCTTCTCAATAAGATGTGTCTGTGTCTGCATTCACCGTGCACTTATGTGTACTTATTGACAATGGCTAAAGAAACCATTTCAATTGGAAATAAGCTGAAGTCACACAAATGATGTTTAATCAGTTCAAAGTAGCAAGTGTTTTACTTGTTATTTAATTGCATGTTTGAGAATGAAGGTCATTCCAATATATTGTTTAGGAAATAAAACAAAAAATGATAACTCAATGTGAATGTTTAGCTGACAAGTATTTAATTTAGACTTCACTGATATGGACCCTTAAAAATTGTGTCCTTATTTAGAAAATACGTTAAATAATATATTTTCTTTGTAAAATATGGGCTTGAGTCCGATTGCAGATTCAGACAGCCAATTCATTCTAGACTCTTGACTCAGACATTCCGGAGGAGTTCTTGAATACAATTATTTCTGTCTTTCCCTCTGTGAGTTTAGTCTGCCGTTGAGAAATATTGTTGGTAAGTGAATGATTGTAATTACTGTTCTCTATACACCAAATGAAAACCTGTGACTGAATTGATTAGAGAGCTAACCAACCTTCAACTAAATTAATTCACTTCCTTCTAGAAGTAGTTCTGTGCAACGATGAATCTTCAGAGTATTTTTGAGTATTTCAGTTTTTTTGGGCAAAGCCACAAAGGGGCTGTCACAGAGAGTAACCAAATTAGTAAAAAGTGTTCAAATATCCTAAAGACTTACAGTATTAATGTGTGTGTGTGTGTGTGGGTATGCGTCTTTGTGTGCACGTGTAAATACAGTATGTATGTGTGTGTGTTTCTGTCTGTCTGTGTGTTTCAAATCAAATCAAACTTTATTTGCAACATGCGCCGAATACAACAAGTGTAGACTTTAACGTGAAATGCTTACTTCCAAGCCCTTAACCAACAATGCAGTTCAAGAAGATGAAAATATTTACCAAGTAGGTGAAAATAAAAAGTAATTATAAAAAGTAACACAATAAGAATAACAATAACGAGGCTATATACAGGGGGCACCGGTACCAAGTCAGTGTGCAGGGGTACAGGTACATCTGTACATGTAGGTGGGGGTGAAGTGACTCTGCTTAGGTAACAAACAAACAGCGAGTAGCAGCAGTGTACAAGAGGGGAGGGGGTCAATGTAAATAGTCCGGTGGCGATTTTTATGAATTATTCAGCAGTCTAGCCTTTTGGTCCTAGACTTGGCGCTCCGGTACTGCTTCCCGTGCGTTAGCAGAGAAAACAATGGTGTTGGAGTTGTGCCTGGCCGTGCAGTCATGAGTGAACAGGGAGTATAGGAGGGAAGTGAGCACACACCCCTGAGGGGCCCCCATTTTGAGGATCAGCATGGCAGATGTGTTGTTGCCTACTCTTACCACCTGGGGGTGGACCGTCAGGAAGTGCAGGTTGCAGAGGGAGGTGTTTAGTCCCAGAGTCCTTAGCTTAGTAATGCGCTTCGTGGGCACTATAGTGTTGAACGCTGAGCTGTGGTCAATGACCAGCATTCTCACATAGGTGTTCCTTTTGACCAGATGGGAAAGGGCAGTGCGGAGTGCAATTGGGTCATCTGTGGATCTGTTGGGGCGGTATGTGAATTGGAGTGGGTCTAGGGTGTCCGGGAGGATGCTGTTGATGTGAGTCATGACCATCCTTTCAAAGCTCTTCATGGCTACCGCCGTGAGTGCCATGGGGCGGTAATCATTTAGGCAGGGGGACTATGGTGGTCTGCTTGAAACATATAGGTATTATAGACTTGGTCAGGGAGAGGTTGAAAATGTCAGTGAAGACAGTTGACAGATGCTTTGAGTACACGTCCTGGTAATCCGTCTCACCCAGTGGCTTTGTGAATATTGACCTGTTTAAAGATTTGGTTCACAGGGCTACCGAGAGCATTATCACACAGTCATCCAGAACAGCTGGTGCGCTTGTGCATGCTTCAGTGTTGCTTGCCTCGAAGCGAGCATAAATGGCATTTAGCTCGTCTGGCAGGCTCGCGTCACTGGGCAGCTCGCGTCTGGGTTTCCCTTTGTAGTCCGTAATAGTTTTCAAACCCTGCCATATCCGATGAGAGTCAGAGCCGGTGTAGTAGGATTCAATCTTAATCCTGTATTGACGCTTTGCTTGTTTGATGGTTCGTCTGAGGGCATAGCGGGATTTCTTATAAGCGCCCGGATTAGTCTCCCGCTCCTTGAAAGTAGCAGCAATAGCCTTTAGCTCGATGCAGATGTTGCCTGTAATCCATGGCTTCTGGTTGGGATATGTACATACAGTCACTGGGGGGACGACGTCATCGATGCACTGATTGATGAAGCCGATGGCTGACGTGGTGTATTCCTCAATGCGATTGGATGAATCCCGGAACATATTCCAGTCTGTGCTAACAAAACAGTCCTGTAGTGTAGCATCCGCGTCATCTGACCACTTCCGTATTGAGTGAGTCACTGGTACTTCCTGCTTTAGTTTTTGCATGTAAGCAGGAATCAGGAGGATATAATTATGGTCAGAATTGCCAAATGGAGGGCGGGGGACAGCTTTGTATGGGTCTCTGTGTGTGGAGTAAAGGTGGTCCAGGATTTTTTTCCCCTTGTTGCACATGTGACATGCTGGTAAAAATGAGGTAGAACTGATTTAAGTTTGCCTGCATTAATGTCCCCGGCCACTAGGAGCGCCGCTTCTGGGTGAGCATTTTCTTCTTTGCTTATGACCTTATAGAGTTGGCTGAGAGCGGTTTTAGTGCCAACTTCACTTTGTGGTGGTAAATAGACTGCTACGAATAATACAGTTGAGAACTCTCTTGGTAAATAGTGTGGTCGACAGCTTGTCATAAGGTACTCTACCTCAGGAGAGCAATACCTCGAGACTTATTTAATATTAAACATCGTGCACCAGCTGATATTGACAAAAAGACACACACCCCCACCCCTCGTTTTACCAGAGGTAGCGTCTCTGTTCTGCCGGTGGATGGAAAATCCCGCCAGCTCTATATTGTCCATTTCAGTCACAGTTTTTAATGTCCCTTTGGTAGGATAATCTTAATATTAGGTCATCAATTTTATTTTCTAATGATTGCACGTTAAGAAGAAGAATGGAAGACATTGGGAGTTTACTCGCTCGCCTCCAGCTTCTCAGAAGCTTCTCAGAAGGAACCCTGATCTGCGTCCCCTTTTCTTGCGTCTTTTCTTCATGCAAAAGGCGTGGATCTGGGCCTGTTCCAGTGAAAGCAGGATATCCTTCTCGATAGACTCTTTAAAGGAATACGTTTCTTCCAGTCCGCTGTGAGAAATCGATTTTCTGATGTCCAGAAGTTATTTTCAGTCATAAGAGATGGTAGCAACAACATTATGTACACAATAAGTTAAAAAATAAGTTACACAAAACGAAAAAAAATGGAAAAAAAATTGCACAATTGGTTGGGAGAAAGTAAAACGTCAGCCATAGTCTGTCTGTCCGTCTGTGTGCCTGTCCGTCTGTGTGCCTGTCCGTCTGTGTGCCTGTCTGTCTGTGTTTCTGTCTGTCTGTGTGCCTGTCTATCTGTGTGCCTGTGTGCCTGTCTATCTGTGTGCCTGTCCGTCTGTGTGCCTGTCCGTCTGTGTGCCTGTCCGTCTGTGTGCCTGTCCGTCTGTCTTTCTGTCCGTCTGTGTTTCTGTCTGTCTGTGTGTCTGTGTGCCTGTCTGCCTGTGTGCCTGTCTATCTGTGTGCCTGTCCGTCTGTCTTTCTGTCCGTCTGTGTTTCTGTCTGTCTGTGTGCCTGTCTGCCTGTGTGCCTGTCTATCTGTGTGCCTGTCCGTCTGTGTGCCTGTCTGTCTGTGTGCCTGTCTGCCTGTGTGCCTGTCCGTCTGTGTGCCTGTCTGCCTGTGTGCCTGTCCGTCTGTGTGCCTGTCCGTCTATGTGTCTGTGGAACAGTGAGTCTCTCTATTGCACAGCTAAGATCTTATAGAAACCATAGAGCCAGTCAGTCTAATAACCCTACGGTGTATTCTGTGTTCCTCCATGTTCACTGCACGTCACAAGACATTCATTTCCCCCCATCTACCTGAGGCGAGGAGTGACGAGTGAATCTGTCCCCTGCCATAAAAACCCTCTTTAGTGTGGGTGAAAGCACTGGGCCGCCTGAAAAGGTCAACGAACAATACAGAAGAAGGAGAGGTGGGAGAGACAGGTTGAAATCATCTCTGGTTTGTACTCATGCCAAGATGGTTGAGTTAGACTCAGGCAATCCTGATCCTATGAGCTATGCCCCTCCCCTATGTCTCCTCTCCTCACATAGGGCTGCTACGAGGAATTCCAGAAGTGGATTCTTAATCCTCAAAACCAGTGGTGATATCAAATATTTGTGATATATTATCAATATATTAGCGCTAACAATATTACTGTGCCAACGTAGATGTCCTATTTTATACAGAGATTGTAAAACAATTTGTATGTTGATGTAGTGCCCATCGATTATGAATGTTTCAACTGCTGTCTTGAGAAATCATGTTTTTACCATCAGTTTCTGTTTCAAAGAGCACCAAAACCTACAATAACCATGAGCCTCACGGTCTGTATCGTCCAATCACAGAGCATATACAAGTCACGTGATCTATTAGCGAATCACTTGTTCCCTAACAGATTTTTTAAAATAGATTTTATTTCACCTTTATTTAACCAGATAGGCCAGTTGAGAACAAGTTCTCATTTACAACTGCGATGTGGCCAAGATAGAGCAAAGCAGTGCGACACAAACAACACAGAGTTACACATGGGATAAACACACTTACGGTCAATAACACAATAGAAAAGTCTAGATACAGTGTGTGCAAATGTAGTAAGATTAGGGAGGTAAGGCAATAAATAGGCTATAGTGGTGAAATAATCACAATTTAGCAATTAAACACTGGAGTGATAGAATGTGCAAGTAGAGATACTGGGGTGCAAAGGAGCAAAAAAATTAAAACCAATACGGGGATGAGGTAGTTCGGTGGGCTATTTACAGATGGGCTGTGTACAAGTGCAATGATTGATAAGCTGCTCTGACAGCTGGCACTTAAAGTTAGTGAGGGAGATAGAAGTCTCCAGCTTCAGTGAAGTTTGCAATTTATTCCAGTCTTTGGCAGCAGAGAACTGGAAGGAAAGAAGGCCAAAGAGGAGTTGGCTTTGGGGGTGACCAGTGAAATATACCTGCTGGAGCGCGTGCTACAGATGGGTGCTGCTATGATGACCAGTGAGCTGAGATAAGGCAGGGCTTTACCTAGCAAAGACTTATAGTATAGATGATCTGTAGCCAGTGGGTTTGGCGATGAATATGAAGCAAGGGCCAGCCAACGAGAGCATACAGGTCGCAGTAGTGGTGTAGTATATGGGGCTTTGGTGACAAAATGGATGGCACTGTGATAGACTACATCTAATTTGCTGTGTAGAGTGTTGGAGGCTATTTTGTAAATGATATCGCCGAAGTCAAGGATCGGTAGGATAGTCAGTTTTACGAGGGTATGTTTGGCAGCATGAGTGAAGGATGCTTTGTTGCAAAATAGGAAGCTAATTCTAGATTTAATTTTGGATTGGAGATGCTTAATGTGATTCTGGAAGGAGAGTTTACAGTCTAACCAGACACCTAGGTATTTGTAGTTGTCCACATATTCTAAGTCAGAACCGTCTAGAGTAGTGATGCTAGACGGGCGGGCAGGTACGGGCAGCGATCGGTTGAAGAGCATGCATTTAGTTTTATTTGCATTTAAGAGCTGTTGGAGGCCACAGAAGAAGTGTTGAATGGCATTGAAGCTCGTCTGGAGGTTTGTTAACACAGTGTCCAAAGAAGGGCCAGAAGTATACAGAATGGTGTCGTCTGCGTAGAGGTGGGTCAGAGAATCACCCGCAGGAAGAGCGACATCATTGATATATAAAGAGAAAAGAATCGGCCTGAGAATTGAACCCTGTGGCACCCCCATAAAGACTGCCAGAGGTCCGGACAACACACTGACACACTGAACTCTATATGAGGAGTAGTTGGTGAACCAGGCGAGGCAGTCATTTGAGAAACCAAGGCTGTTGAGTCTGCTGATAAGAATGTGGTGATTGACAGAGTTGAAATCCTTGGCCGAGTCGATGAATACGGCTGCACAGTATTGTCTTTTATCGATGGCGGTTATGATATCATTTAGGACCTTGAGCGTGGCTGAGCAGACCCATGACCAGCTCGGAAACCAGA
This sequence comes from Oncorhynchus nerka, assembly GCF_034236695.1. NCBI lineage: Eukaryota > Metazoa > Chordata > Actinopteri > Salmoniformes > Salmonidae > Oncorhynchus > Oncorhynchus nerka. The sequence continues at coordinate 29,576,689 of NC_088411.1, forward strand.
TTACATAGCGGAGAAGGTACTCAAAATGTGGTATTCAAAATGGTCGGTGATCTGTTTGTTAACTTGACTTTCAAAGACTTTACAAAGGCAGAGTAGGATAGATATAGGTCTGTAACAGTTTGGCTCTAGAGTGTCACCCACATTGAAGAGGGGGATTACCGCGGCAGCTTTCCAATCTTTAGGGATCTCAGATGATACGAAAGAGGTTGAACAGGCTAGTAATAGGGGTTGCAACAATTGTGGCGGATAATTTTAGAAAGAGAGGGTCCAGATTGTCTAGCCCGGCTGATTTGTAGGGGTCCAGATTTTGCAGCTCTTTCAGAGCACCAGCTATTTGGATTTGGGTGAACGAGAAATGGTGGAGGCTTGTGCAAGTTGCTGTGGGGAGGGCAGAGCTGTTGACCGGGGCAGGGGTAGCCAGGTGGAAAGCATGGCCAGCTGTGCTTATCTTTTGGAAATTGTAGAAATAAAACTGTTTCCTTCCAGCTTATTGAAATTCTTGATTATCGTAGATTTATCGGTGGTGACAGTGCTTCCTAGACTTAGTGCAGTGGGTAACTGGAAGGAGGTGCTCTTATTCTCCATGGACTTTACAGTGTCCCAGAACTTTTTGGAGTTTGTGCTACAGGATGCAAATGTCTGTTTGAGAAAGCTAGCCTTTGCTTTCCTTACTGCCTGTGTATATTGGTTCCTCACGTGACTTCTATCTGCTTTGTAATTGGACAATATAGCAGCTATCGAGTGACATCATGTGTTTGCTAAAAAACCATGTGACTTGTATCTGCTCTGTGATTGGACTATGCAGACCGCTGCAGTTCAAACTCATAATAGACACACCCTTGTCCACTTACCCTCGCCTTATGCCCTTGGGGGAATCCCCGTCGGCGTCTTGGAGGGCGGTCCAAATGATTAGCCAAGCAAGGGAAGTTTGCAACATCAGCGCCTCAGCCATCATTTTTAGTCGAGTTTGCAAGTGTACAATTATGTTCACTCCGGGGCCTGAAACGCCCCATAATTCAATTTGCATCGACTGCACATCCGCTAAGAAAAGTCAGTGAAAACTTAAAAACATCATCAATGGAGAAGTCAACATACAAGTGTAAGTAAAAATAAATGCAAATAAGTTAGAAATTGTGCTACTAATGCACATGACGATACAAACAGTTCTTGTAAAAAGTAAATATGTTTTTGTTTGGCTATCTTTTGAAAATGGTATAAATAAAACTGTTTCCTTCTTCAGAAGTTAATTCATTTGCTAGCTATCATACAGTAGGTGTAAATTACTAATTATATATTTAATATAAGTAGACATGCACTCATAATTGACTGTAGCACATATAAAGCAACCACAAGCTACCAGTGGCTGAAAACACAATCTAACTAGATGAACGAGTGACGTATTTCCGGCCAAGGATGGTCCATTTAAAAATCATTCCTTCCTCCCTTGCCCTGCAAGTGTATACTCGTTCATACGTCATCAGAAGTGTCCATTTCATTTGAGGGCTGAGGGGATAGGGTGTGTCTTTTAAATGTTTGGACCGCAGTCACAGTGTTGTACCCGTGACTTTTTTTCATACACCACAGTTTTTTCCCAAGCGATTTGTAATATTTTGTATGAGCGGTTCACCCCATTCAGGGAGGCCTGTTGGAGCCCTATACAAGGCAAGGGCTGTATTCCAAACACGTGAAAGACACACTCTCTCCCCTCAGCCCTCAAATGAAGTGGACACTTCTGATGACGCATCATGATGTATGATGAGTTGACGCTTGCAGAAATGTGTCCCATGGTTGTGTTTTCAGTCACCATGGAACCACTGGTAGCTGTTGTGTGTGCTTTGTTTGCGCTACAGTCAATTATGATTGCATTTCATGTCTTGGCTAGATGACAACGCATCCGCAGACATCAAATGCTAGCCATCCGACAATATCAGGTAAATTGAAAATGACAATGCATAAGTGTGATGTCAGGGAAAGTTGTATGCGCTAGCTAACGTTTCAAAAGTTAACCAAACAAAAACATTATTACTTTTACGATACGTGTTTGTGCCGTCATGTGCATTAGTAGCACAATTTCTAACTTATTTACATAAATGTTTTATTACACTTGTATGTTCAGTTCCCCATATTGATGTTGGTTTCAAGTTTTGGCTGAGTTTTGTTAGTGGATATACAATCATTGTGAATTGAATTATGGGGTGTTTCAGGCTCCGGAGTGAACAGAATTGTACACTCACAACCTCGGAGGGCTGAGGAGGGCTGAGGGCCTTACGTTACCAACTTCCCTTGCATGGCTAATTGTTTGGACCGACGGCAAAGATGGCCGCGGGGATTCCCCCAAGGGCATGAGGCCAGGATAAGTGGAGGAGGGTGTGCCGTTTATATGTTTGAAACGCAACCAAGCTCCTTCCCCATTACTCAAGCCCCTTCCCTTGTCTTAGACCCTGCCCCTATAAACTAGTCCCCTCCCCCAAAGGCTCTTTGAATGAGAACTGTCATGGCAGAGAGTGGGTAATATGTTAATATTATATCTTATGCATCTTATATTATAAGAATACAGTGAAAATGTTTGCCATTGCAGGCAAACATTGATGATCATTGAGTCTCCCTTCACGATGTTTGTCCAGAGGATAGACGTTAATCCTTAGAGGAACTGATATCACAGGAAGAGACATGGCCAATATGTCAATCGTTATGTCAATTAATGGGATCTTAAGAACAAATATCCTCTGGATTCACTTAACTCTTACATTTACTTAGAGTAGACCATTTTGCAACACAATCTCCAAAGAAACTTGGCGATAACTGCCGCAACAGAGCTATGTCATGGCTGGCCCTTTTAATTATGGCGTGTGGGGCCATCTGTGATGCCTTCTGTAGATTATGGAACGCGTTGCTATTTTAATTAGAGTATATTTTGCATATGTCATCAGTCAGTCAAATGCGCAGAAGTTTAACCGAAACTAACCTAGACGGTTAAAATTAGGAATTCATTCAGAGATTTTGGCATTAGGGTAAAGTTGATTCATTCCGAGATTTAGGAATTAGGGTTAAGTTTAGGCATTGATTCCAAGTGTTTAAGGTAAACGTTTAGGTTTGGAATATGGTTCAAACACAAAAAATACAAAACAAGCGCCTAGCACTGGGATTGAACCCATTCGTGTTGCCCCTAGTGGACAGTAGGAAATTGTCATGGAAATAAAATGCCACCCCATACCATAGTTTCACCATTTAAGATATGCCTAAATATGCCAGAATTCACCAGAATTTGCTGTCTTGACTTACTTCAGTGAAAGCTACAGGTGTTAATAGGTAACAAAATGTTTTAATTTCCTGGTTACATTAACCTGTATGACAAACGCTGTCACCTATAATGAGACATGTTAAATAATTCACCTGACTTGGATCGTCTGTAGCCTTTGTCAAAGCCTTTTTAGCAGTTCAAATGTTGTGAATTCAAGACCCCCCAAGCGTTGACATTTAAAGCCTTCTCAATCAGACAGTCATCGCTCTCCTGACATGTTGACATTTGAAAGGATACTGTCTCGAAAACCAGATGATATTATCATGAGAAAGAAGCACAGTATATATATATATATATATAAGACACACCAACCAACAAAACAACATAATTTCATACACCATTTAAAATAGCCCAATATTTAACCTCAATATCAACCTTTCCTGACAACAGTTGCCCTTCTGGATCATTTCAAGCACAGGTACATTCAGACTATGGTAGAGAGCACTGTGAGCAGAGAGGATGCTGGGAAGGTAATAAGGCGTGTCTTACCTGTGGGATAGCGCTCTATGACAGGTAGGTCATCCACCTGTAGTGTGGCGTTACCGCCACTCCGCGTAAACTTCACTATATGGTACTTTCCATCATTTACAAACTTTGCTGTCTCCTCGATATTTATGTCGTCCGTTCCGACATTAAATATAACTGCAATGTTTCCTTTTTCCTGTTGAGACAAAGAAGAAAGAGCAGAGAAAGTTTAGAGATGAGAAGGAAGAGTATTTTGTATCTTCCAAAGCAGGTGTTTGGTTGCTTCATAAAGAATAGCAAGGTGTACGAGTCATTGTGTTTGTGTAGTGATGATGATGCTGATGACCACATCCAGGCGGTGCCACTCAACCTTAGTTTCCATGTGATTAAGTTTACAAAATGAAAGGAAATAGTAATCTAATCAAATCTGAGACTTTACAAAGAAGTACATCTCAAAATAATGCAGCCTGACTCGATTTCCTTGTCAATATAAATGTAGTTATCAGTTCTAATCAAGTGATACAACAACGTCCACAATCAATATGTATTTCTGTTTAGCCACTGAAATCAGGTTCCAACCAAACAATACAAATATGAGTAGGCTACATATTGATTAGACAATGCAAGTTAATTCAGTAGGGTGAGCAATGTTTTCCCCAAAAGTCTATGTTTTAAGGCTCCCGAGTGGCGCAGCGGTCTAAGACACTGCATCTCAGTGCTAGACCCTGGTTTGATCCTGGGCTGTATCACAACCGGCCGTGACCAGGAGTCTCATAGGGCGGTGCACAACTGGTCTAGCATCGGCCGGGTTAGGGGAGGGTTTGGCTGGGGTGGTCCGTCATTGTAAAATAAGAATTTGTTCTTAACCGACTTGCCTAGTTAAATAAGGTTAAATAAAATAAATAAATAAATATGTATAATAAACTAAGTTGTCCATGGTGTGTATTTTTTACTAAACCACCTGTTATTTTATGAGCGACAAGATTCAATGACACTCAGAAACATTTTTTTACTGACAATTTTTCCCCCTACTCTTTTCATATCACTATTTCGCCTTTGGGATAATGAGAGAGACCATCTGTGTATTGCTATGTGCCCCAAAGCACAGTTTAAAACTCTCCTCATCAATTTAACCATCAGGGCTTTAGAATCCAAAGAGAAGGTGGGAATCTAATTTCAGGGCAGATTGTATGTGGCATTCAGATCCTGAGTAAATCGCAAAATGATACTGATTCAATCAGAGTTTCACATCAAACAGGAATTAAATGATAAAAAATAATAATAAATGTTCACTTTTGTCTGGCTGTTCCATGTCCCCTACACAGGTCAGGCAGTCTCTCTTTCAAGTTCATGTCTTATTATTTGTCATATGTACAGGCTACACATGGTATACACCGTCCAATGAAATGCATGCTTGCAGGGTCAATGCAGCAACATCTAGAAATAGTAAAAGGTAAGAATACAAACAAAGTAAATGGCTGAGTAAAGTAAAAGTTCTCTCTCTCTTTCTCACCCCCCCCCCCCCTCTCTATCTCTCTATCTGAGCTGGTACTGTATGTAGGGAGCAGTTGGCTGGAGGATCAACCCTACAGCGCAGTACAGCAGTACACTGCATGAGATTATCCAGTCAGCATAGCCTCTCTCTCTATCTTTCTCAGCCCATCTATCTCTCCTTCGCTCTCTCTGTCTATCCCTCCCTCCCTCTCTCTCTCAGCCACCTCCCTCTAACACAGAGTAAGTAGTGAGCACATCCCACAGCCAAAAGCTACTTCCCAATTAAAAACATTTGTAGTGTGTCACACCAGATTACGGAAACTAGGACGGCTCTCTGGTTTATAAATGTAATTTCAAAGGAAGCCAAGCGCTAACACAAGATCGTAACAACTGATACCATTAAAGCTACAGTAATACATTCCCTCACTCCCCCACAGCTCTTGTTTTGAAACAGACAAAAAAAGAAGGAAGAAAACTCTGCAGTTAATATGTTGATAATAAATCCCACTTTAAAGCTACAGTCTGGGAAGCTGTTTAATGGTCACTTCAATTATTGATATGTACCATCTGCTATACACCAGAACAAGTGGCGGGGACCCTGTTTTGTCCTTTTTCAAATCACAGAATTTAGTTTTAAACTGAGTTTTAAAGAACACGATCTGAAGCCTGACCCCTACTCCATGTATGAAGGAGAGGATGATGGGATGGAGGCATGAGAGAGATGGAAGGATGATCTGGAGGGCGTGGAGCAGAGGAGTGGCACTCGGCCTCAAGAGTAATCTTCTTCAGGAGGGGAATAGACCCCCTGTGGCCTCTCCAGGATCACAGCGTGTGTGTGTGTGTTTGAGTGTGTGTGTGTGTGTATGTGTGTTCCAACATCACAGACATCGAGCTTCATGAACATAGCCCGGGGGCCTCACACGGGGAACAATGCTCATCAGATGAGCACAGTAGCATGGCCGGTTATATTGACACCAAGGCTGTGTATAAAGTGGCACCCTAGATACCGCACTACTTTTAGCCAGAGTCACTAAATAGGGAATAAATAGAGTCACTAAATAGGGAATAGACGCATTCCAGGCCCCTGCACTCCACAGTCAGCTGAGCAGATATACAGAGAGAGGGAAGGCTAATGGTATGAATGCAACAGAAAAACGTATCCATACATTGCATTCTCTAATAATGGAATTATTTTGTCTTTTTTAAGCAGATACTTTGCAATGCTTGCAGTGTGTACCTCTTTTCTCAAGGACTCCTGCATAACATCTGACTGCAGTGACAGCATTGTGTTGTGCTGAGCGGGCAACTACCTAGCTAGCTACTTTCAAGGACTGTCAAACGCATAACTAAAAATGACACTAATTCATAACTTTATGGGGCCCTTACTCCACAGCAAAAAAACTACATCAAAACAGGTTTAGTAAAAGAGACGAAAGCAATTAAAGTCAGGCTTTTAATAGTCCTCCTTCAATCGCTGTTTAATGATCCCCAATGTCTCGTTAATGAATTCACTGCATTTAGTCACAAATTGCCTTTACAATGTTCTAAAGCAAAAAGAACCAGTGTACTTTGAGAGGGAGAGGTGGGAGCTTAGGGGCAAAGAGAGATGAAGGTAGAGAAGGGGGAGAGGGCAAAACAGAGAGAGAGAGAGAGAGAGAGAGAGAGAGAGAGAGAGAGGATCTCTCCCCCTTCTTTTGCCCTCTCCCCTTCTCTCTCTCTCTCTCTCTCTCTCTCTCTCTCTCTCTCTCACTCCATGATGTACTACTTTTGACCAGGGACTAGATTGGAATACCGAATAGGGAATAGGGTGCCATTTGGGACGCAAGCCCCAGTCCATCTTACTGTACATACACGCAGCCCTCTATCCCCCACCAGCTCTAGCCCTTCTATACCCCCACTCCCCAGGATAGAGAGCTGTGTTCTGGGTAAGTGCTGTTCCTGCTGGGTAGCACCCCTGGGAAAATGCACATATATAACCCACACTGTCGGCACACCCCAAGATACAACCCTGCCCATTGTGTATGTGTGTGTGTGTGTGTGTGTGTGTGTGTGTGTGTGTGTGTGTGTGTGTGTGCGTGTGTGTGTGTGTGTGTGTGTGTGTGTGTGTGTTTGTCACCGCACAACGAAATACAACCCATCCCATTCTGTGTGTGTGCTGCTTAACCCTGAGATCCAACCCACCCCTTCCAGACAGTGAGCACGATGCATGCTAGCATGATTAATTGCCTATCAAGCTGAAATTGAGTTTAATTAACTGATGAGTTGATCCTACGGTTATTCTCCTCTCCTCCAATCTTTTTTCACTCTTTTTTGGTTCTCGTGTTCTTGTCGTTCCTCTCATGCAGCTGGAGGGTAAGGGTGTGTGTGTGTGTGTGTGTGTGTGTGTGTGTGTGTGTGTGTGTGTGTGTGTGTGTGTGTGTGTGTGTGCGTGATACAGCAGTGCTGATGTCCGTAAAATCTATACCCCGTAACCAACTCCCCATCTGCACTGTGTTTTTACTGCTACTACGTGACTAGAACAGCTGCAATACTGGAAAGTTGTAATAGTCTCCCTTGGAGGCGTGTGTTCCAATCCCACTTCAGACACCAATGTAGCACGAATTACAACCACAAGAAAATGAACACTTATAAAGAATGGCTATAACACTGTCACTACATTACCATTGTTTCAGCCATACTGAAAATTGTATACAGTACAGTACCATTATCTTCCTACTACTCTAGTCTATATTGCCACTACTGCTCTAGGTCTGTTGAAAAGGCTACAAGACATATCATCTCTGATACCATCTAATGTATTCTGCATTGTCTAGTTTAACTGACAACATATAATGAAGGGAGACATATATAATACACTCAGATTAAATCTCCCACTTTGAAAATGCCTCAGGCAGCAAACCATTGTACAGTATCTAGTTACAATATAATTATATTGACATTGCCAAGTAAACCCTGAGCATACATGTACAATGATCTCAACAACTCTACCCATGTGGAGATGCCCTAAATCATAGTGTGTGCGTTCCTATTCTCCTATAGGGCTCTGGTCAAAGGTAGTGAGTGACATTATAGGGAATAGGGGACCATGTGGAACGTACAAGGTATGCTTTCCTTTTTCCCACCAGAGTTGTTTCCCATATTTCTAATTAGGGAAATAAATCCTACCGAATATAAACATAACCAGCCAGTCTGTCTGTGTGTGTTTCAGACACTCATTGGTAAATAATATGTTGGTTATTGTGTGTGTATGTGTGTGTGCATGTGTGTGTGTGTGTGTATGTGTGCGTGAGCGCGTGTGTGTGTGTGTGTGTGGAGAGCCCTAAATATTGATTCATTGTTAATCTCCTTCAGGCCCACAACAGCAACAAAGCAAAATAGGCTTTATGTCAGGCTGACAAATAGTTCACACTTTTTTATCCTCTCTCTCAGCCCAGGAAGAAAAGAAAGGTTATCCTCTCTCTCAGCCCAGGGAGAAAAGAAAGGTTATCCTCTCTCTCAGCCCAGGAAGAAAATAAAGGTTATCCTCTCTCTCAGCCCAGGGAGAAAAGAACGGTTATCCTCTCTCTCAGCCCAGGAAGAAAATAAAGGTTATCCTCTCTCTCTGCCCAGGGAGAAAAGAATGGTTATCCTCTCTCTCAGCCCAGGAAGAAAATAAATGTTATCCTCTCTCTCAGCCCAGGAAGAAAAGAAAGGTTATCCTCTCTCTCAGCCCAGGAAGAAAATAAATGTTATCCTCTCTCTCAGCCCAGGAAGAAAAGAAAGGTTATCCTCTCTCTCAGCCCAGGGAGAAAATAAAGGTTATCCTCTCTCTCTGCCTGGGAGAAAAGAAAGGTTATCCTCTCTCTCAGCCCAGGGAGAAAAGGAATGTTATCCTCTCTCTCTGCCTGGGAGAAAAGGAATGTTATCCTCTCTCTCTGCCCAGGAATAAAAGGAATGTTATCCTCTCTCTCAGCCCAGGGAGAAAAGAAAGGTTATCCTCTCTCTCAGCCCAGGGAGAAAAGGAATGTTATCCTCTCTCTCAGCCCAGGGAGAAAAGGAATGTTATCCTCTCTCTCTCTGCCTGGGAGAAAAGGAATGTTATCCTCTCTCTCAGCCCAGGAAGAAAATGAATGTTATCCTCTCTCACAGCCAAGGGAGAAAAGGAATGTTATCCTCTCTCTCAGCCCACGGAGAAAAGTAATGTTATCCTCTCTCTCAGCCCAGGGAGAAAAGGAATGTTATCCTCTCTCTCAGCCCAGGGAGAAAAGGAATGTTATCCTCTCTCTCAGCCCAAGGAGAAAAGGAATGTTATCCTCTCTCTCAGCCCAGGGAGAAAAGGAATGTTATCCTCTCTCTCAGCCCAGGGAGAAAAGGAATGTTATCCTCTCTCTCAGCCCAGGGAGAAAAGGAATGTTATCCTCTCTCTCAGCCCAAGGAGAAAAGGAATGTTATTCTCTCTCTCAGGCCAGGGAGTAACGGAAAGAAAAATAAGAAGTGTGAAGTGGTCTTTGAATCAATGTGTGTGTGAGATTGAGAGAGAGAGAGAGAGAGAGAGAGAGAGAGAGAGAGAGAGAGATGGAGAAAAATAGTAAGAGAGAGAGGAGAGATAGAGAGAAAGCGAGAGAGGAGAGATAGAGAGAGATAGAAAGAGAGGGAGACAGATGAAGAGAGAGAGAGAGAGAGAGATGGGGAGAGAGAGAGGGAGAGAGTAAAAGAGAGAGAAAGAGAGAGAGATAGAAAGGAAGAACGAGAGAGAGAGAGAGAGCGTGAAAGACAGAGAGCGAGTGCAAGCGAGCCCCTGTCCAGATGCTCTCCCTCTGTGGTGTACAGTAGAGGATAGTTACCTAATGTTTTCTTTGTTTATGCGTCATACGTGTTGACAACCATTGTGCACCCTCCATGCTTCACCCGTCCGATTGTGTGTGCGTGTGTCGTGCATACTATACATGCGTATGTGCCTGTTTGTTAGTCTTCCCTAAAATTGAATGCCTTAGTAAAGTGGCTGGGCCATGCACTCCACCGTTTCACCTCGTATGTATTAATTACCGCTCTTCTGACAGTAGCCTTTTTATAGCCAGGCCATTAATGAAATTATACAGGTAATGGAATTATTCGGAGGGAGAAAATGATAATTTCTCTAACACACACACACACACACACACACACACACACACACACACACACACACACACACACACACACACACACATATCAGTGGCTTCAATGTCCTCTATATTCCTTTGATGTCATTCAAAGCCTGTCTTGTCTGTCTCGGCTTGAAGAAGAAGTGACCCAGCAAACTAAAGTTGGTTCTGTGAACGTTCCCAGAACATTCATTAACTTGCCCCAAAAGTTCTATCAATTCAAAAATTGTCCAGATGTGCTGATGATTATACAATGTTTGCATGAAAACATTCGCCTGAGCATTTTGCAGTAAGATAATTACTCCATTTGCCTTTAATTCAGCAAAGCTGTTTTTAAGGTCAGTAATTTCATCCAACCCACTGCCCTGTACACTCACTGTCCTGTAAACTCACTGTCCTGTACACTCACTGTCCTGTACACTCACTGTCCTGTAAACTCACTGTCCTGTACACTCACTGTCCTGTACACTCACTGTCCTGTAAACTCACTGTCCTGTACACTCACTGTACTGTACACTCACTGCCCTGTACACTCACTGTACTGTACACTCACTGTCCTGTACACTCACTGCCCTGTACACTCACTGTCCTGTACACTCACTGTCCTGTACACTCACTGTCCTGTACACTCATTGCCCTGTACACTCACTGTACTGTACACTCACTGCCCTGTACACTCACTGCCCTGTACACTCACTGTCCTGTACACTCACTGTCCTGTACACTCACTGTCCTGTAAACTCACTGCCCTGTACACTCATTGCCCTGTACACTCACTGTACTGTACACTCACTGTCCTGTAAACTCACTGTCCTGTACACTCACTGCCCTGTACACTCACTGCCCTGTACACTCACTGTCCTGTACACTCACTGTCCTGTACACTCACTGTCCTGTAAACTCACTGTCCTGTACACTCACTGTCCTGTACACTCACTGCCCTGTACACTCACTGTCCTGTAAACTCACTGCCCTGTACACTCACTGCCCTGTACACTCACTGTCCTGTACACTCACTGCCCTGTACACTCACTGCCCTGTACACTCACTGCCCTGTACATTCACTGTCCTGTACACTCACTGTCCTGTACACTCACTGCCCTGTACACTCACTGCCCTGTACACTCACTGTCCTGTACACTCACTGCCCTGTACACTCACTGCCCTGTACACTCACTGTCCTGTACACTCACTGTCCTGTACACTCACTGTCCTGTAAACTCACTGCCCTGTACACTCACTGTCCTGTACACTCACTGTCCTGTACACTCACTGTCCTGTAAACTCACTGTCCTGTACACTCACTGTCCTGTACACTCACTGTCCTGTAAACTCACTGTCCTGTACACTCACTGTACTGTACACTCACTGTCCTGTAAACTCACTGTCCTGTACACTCACTGTCCTGTACACTCACTGTCCTGTACACTCACTGTACTGTACACTCACTGTCCTGTAAACTCACTGCCCTGTACACTCATTGCCCTGTACACTCACTGCACTGTACACTCACTGCCCTGTACACTCACTGCCCTGTACACTCACTGTACTGTACACTCACTGTCCTGTACACTCACTGCCCTGTACACTCACTGTCCTGTACACTCACTGTCCTGTACACTCATTGCCCTGTACACTCACTGTACTGTACACTCACTGCCCTGTACACTCACTGCCCTGTACACTCACTGTCCTGTACACTCACTGTCCTGTACACTCACTGTCCTGTAAACTCACTGCCCTGTACACTCATTGCCCTGTACACTCACTGTACTGTACACTCACTGTCCTGTAAACTCACTGTCCTGTACACTCACTGCCCTGTACACTCACTGCCCTGTACACTCACTGTCCTGTACACTCACTGTCCTGTACACTCACTGTCCTGTAAACTCACTGTCCTGTACACTCACTGTCCTGTACACTCACTGCCCTGTACACTCACTGTCCTGTAAACTCACTGCCCTGTACACTCACTGCCCTGTACACTCACTGTCCTGTACACTCACTGCCCTGTACACTCACTGCCCTGTACACTCACTGCCCTGTACATTCACTGTCCTGTACACTCACTGTCCTGTACACTCACTGCCCTGTACACTCACTGTCCTGTACACTCACTGCCCTGTACACTCACTGCCCTGTACACTCACTGTCCTGTACACTCACTGTCCTGTACACTCACTGTCCTGTAAACTCACTGCCCTGTACACTCACTGTCCTGTACACTCACTGTCCTGTACACTCACTGTCCTGTACACTCACTGCCCTGTACACTCACTGTCCTGTACACTCACTGCCCTGTACATTCACTGCCCTGTACACTCACTGTCCTGTACACTCACTGTCCTGTACACTCACTGTACTGTACACTCACTGTCCTGTAAACTCACTGCCCTGTACACTCACTGTCCTGTACACTCACTGTCCTGTACACTCACTGCCCTGTACACTCACTGTCCTGTACACTCACTGTCCTGTACACTCACTGCCCTGTACACTCACTGTCCTGTACACTCACTGCCCTGTACACTCACTGTCCTGTAAACTCACTGCCCTGTACACTCACTGCCCTGTACACTCACTGTCCTGTACACTCACTGTCCTGTACACTCACTGCCCTGTACACTCACTGTCCTGTACACTCACTGTCCTGTATACTCACTGTCCTGTACACTCACTGTCTTGTACACTCACTGCCCTGTACACTCATTGCCCTGTACCCTCACTGCCCTGTACACTCACTGTCCTGTACACTCACTGCCCTGTACACTCACTGTCCTGTACACTCACTGTCTTGTACACTCACTGCCCTGTACACTCACTGTCCTGTACACTCACTGTCTTGTACACTCATTGCCCTGTACACTCACTGCCTTGTACACTCACTGCCCTGTACACTCATTGCCCTGTACACTCATTGCCCTGTACACTCACTGTCTTGTACACTCATTGCCCTGTACACTCACTGCCTTGTACACTCACTGCCCTGTACACTCACTGTCTTGTACACTCATTGCCCTGTACACTCACTGCCTTGTACACTCATTGCCCTGTACACTCATTGCCCTGTACACTCATTGCCCTGTACACTCACTGCCCTGTACACTCATTGACCTGTACACTCATTGCCCTGTACACTCACTGCCCTGTACACTCATTGCCCTGTACACTCATTGCCCTGTACACTCACTGCCCTGTACACTCATTGCCCTGTACACTCACTGCCCTGTACACTCACTGCCCTGTACACTCACTGTCTTGTACACTCATTGCCCTGTACACTCACTGCCCTGTACACTCACTGCCCTGTACACTCACTGCCCTGTACACTCACTGTCTTGTACACTCATTGCCCTGTACACTCACTGCCCTGTACACTCACTAAAAGCACAAATCTGATGTCTTCTGCCCACAGTCTAACTAGCCACAAGGCATGAAGCGTCTGCCCTACACAGTAAACTACTATACCTCAGGTTTTATAAGCACCAAATGCAGGGAGAGGAAATTACCTGGGAGGTCATCCTCCATGCCCCATTATCCTCTAACACCCATTATAAACTGGGTGGTTCGAGCCCTGAATGCTGATTGGCTGACAGCTGAGGTATATCAGACCGTATACCACGGCTATGACAAAACATCAATTTTTACTGCTCTAATTACATTGGTGACCAGTTTATAATAGCAATAAGGCACCTCTGGAAAAATGTGTTGTATTGCCCTCTTCATGACTGTCTTGGTGTGTTTGGACAATGGTAGTTTGTTGGTGATGTGGACACCAAGGAACTTGAAACTCTCAACCCGCTCCACTACAGACCTAGATCAGCTCCTTTGTCTCGCTGATGTTGAGGGAGAGGTTGTTGTCCTGGCACCACACTGCCAGGTCTCTGTCCTCCTACCTATAGGCTGTCTTGTCGTTGTAGGTGATCAGGCCACCACTATTGTGTCATCAGAAAACTTAATGATGGTGTTGGAGTCGTGCTTGGCCACGCAGTCGTGGGTGAACAGGGAGTACATGAGGGAACTAAGCACGTGCCTCTGAGGGGCCTCAGAAGATCAGCATGGCAGATGTGTTGTTATCTACACTTACCACCTGGGGATGGCCCATCAGGAAGTCCAGGATCCAGTTGCAGAGGGAGGTGTTCAATTCCAGGATCCTTAGCTTAGTGATGAGCTTGGTGAGCTGTAGTCAATGAATAGCATTCTCACATAAGTGTTCCTTTTGTCCAGGTGGGAAAGCGATTGCGATATCTGTGGATCTGTTGGGGTGGTATGCAAATTGGAGTGGGTCTAGTGTTTCCAGGATGATGGTGTTGATGTGAGCCATGACAAGCCTTTCAAAGCACTTCATGGCTACCAATGTGAGTGCTACGGGGCGGTAGTCATTTATGCAGGTTACCTTCGCTTTCTTGGGCAAAGTGTTGCCATATTAACTGTTAGTACCCCTCCCTTCCCATCTTTCTCTTTTCTTCGTCCCTAAAGAGCTAGCTTGAGTAGTAGTCAGGTCCCCTCCCCTCCCATTCTCTCCCTTCCCTGGGTCCCCTAAGAGAGGTATCGCTGCAGCTAAAGTAGTGTGATATTATCTGAGGTAGTGCAGCAGCTAAAAGTGGTGCGATATTACCTTCCATCTCCATTTGCAGTCTCCGATAATAGAGAGTTAGCATAGCAGCCAAAGTCCTTTCCCATCTCTCTTTCCCTGTATCCCCTAAGAGCTAGCAGAGGTGTGCCACATTAGCTGCTAGCTGTACGGGGGGAGGATCAGAGTGCTAGTTGAATCTGGAGCTTATTGCAGAAGTCCGTCAGCTAAAGTGACTAATTATCTGGGAAGTTGGCTCGAAAATATCTCCAATGCCATGGGCCTTAGTCAAAAGTAGTGCACTATATAGGAAATAAGGTGCCATTTGGGACGGAGCGCTAAGAGGAGTCTCTCTATCAAATGTCTTCATGCGGCAGAGCGCATCAAATATCTAGAGTTTAAAAAATCATCCAGCCAGCTATGAGCCCCAGTCTCCGCACCGCAGCCTCTGCAGCAACAGCCTCCACAACAGCAGCCAGCTATGAGCCCCAGTCTCCGCACCGCAGCCTCTGCAGCAACAGCCTCCACAACAGCAGCCAGCTATGAGCCCCAGTCTCCGCACCGCAGCCTCTGCAGCAACAGCCTCCACAACAGCAGCCAGCTATGAGCCCCAGTCTCCGCACCACAGCCTCTGCAGCAACAGCCTCCACAACAGCAGCCAGCTATGAGCCCCAGTCCCCACACCGCAGCCTCTGCCGCAACAGCCTCCACAACAGCAGCCAGCTATGAGCCCCAGTCCCCGCACCGCAGCCTCTGCCGCAACAGCCTCCACAACAGCAGCCAGCTATGAGCCCCAGTCCCCGCACCGCAGCCTCTGCCGCAACAGCCTCCACAACAGCAGCCAGCTATGAGCCCCAGTCCCCGCACCGCAGCCTCTGCCGCAACAGCCTCCACAACAGCAGCCAGCTATGAGCCCCAGTCCCCGCACCGCAGCCTCTGCAGCAACAGCCTCCACAACAGCAGCCAGCTATGAGCCCCAGTCCCCGCACCGCAGCCTCTGCCGCAACAGCCTCCACAACAGCAGCCAGCTATGAGCCCCAGTCCCCGCACCGCAGCCTCTGCAGCAACAGCCTCCACAACAGCAGCCAGCTATGAGCCCCAGTCTCCGCACCGCAGCCTCTGCAGCAACAGCCTCCACAACAGCAGCCAGCTATGAGCCCCAGTCTCCGCACCACAGCCTCTGCCGCAACAGCCTCCACAACAGCAGCCAGCTATGAGCCCCAGTCCCCGCACCGCAGCCTCTGCAGCAACAGCCTCCACAACAGCAGCCAGCTATGAGCCCCAGTCTCCGCACCACAGCCTCTGCCGCAACAGCCTCCACAACAGGAGCCAGCTATGAGCCCCAGTCCCCGCACCGCAGCCTCTGCAGCAACAGCCTTCACAACAGCAGCCAGCTATGAGCCCCAGTCCCCGCACCGCAGCCTCTGCAGCAACAGCCTTCACAACAGCAGCCAGCTATGAGCCCCAGTCCCCGCACCGCAGCCTCTGCCGCAACAGCCTCCACAACAGCAGCCAGCTATGAGCCCCAGTCCCCGCACCGCAGCCTCTGCAGCAACAGCCTCCACAACAGCAGCCAGCTATGAGCCCCAGTCTCCGCACCGCAGCCTCTGCAGCAACAGCCTCCACAACAGCAGCCAGCTACTCAAAGAGGGAAGGGAGGGAGGCTCGATGTGTGTGAACATACCCTGCAAAGGTGTCTGGCATTATTTTTTTATTTCACCTTTATTTAACCAGGTAGGCAAGTTGAGAACAAGTTCTCATTTACAATTGCGACCTGGCCAAGATAAAGCAAAGCAGTTCGACACAAACAACAACACAGAGTTACACATGGAGTAAAACAAACATACAGTCAATAATACAGTAGAAAAATAAGTCTATATACAATGTGAGCAAATGAGGTGAGATAAGGGAGATAAAGGCAAAAAAAAGGCCATGGTGGCGAAGTAAATACAATATAGCAAGTAAAACACTGTAATGGTAGATTTGCAGTGGAAGAATGTGCAAAGTAGAGATAGAAATAATGGGGTGCAAAGGAGCAAAATAAATAAATAAATAAATACAGTAGGGAAAGAGGTAGTTGTTTGGGCTAAATTATAGATGGGCTATGTACAGGTGCAGTAATCTGTGAGCTGCTCTGAGAGCTGGTGCTTCAAGCTAAAGCTAGTGAAGGGGATAAGTGTTTCCAGTTTCAGATATTTTCGTAGTTCGTTCCAGCCATTGGCAGCAGAGAGGCGGCCAAAGGAAGTATTGGTTTTGGGGGTGACCAGAGAGATATACCTGCTGGAGCGCGTGCTACAGGTGGGTGCTGCTATGGTGACCAGCGAGCTGAGATAAGGCGGGGACTTTACCTAGCAGGGTCTTGTAGATGACCGGGAGCCAGTGGGTTTGGCGACTAGCATGAAGCGAGGGCCAGCCAACGAGAGCGACAGGTCGCAGTGGTGGGTAGTATATGGGGCTTTGGTGACAAAACGGATGGCACTGTGATATACTGCATCCAATTTAGTGAGTAGGGTATTGGAGGCTATTTTGTAAATGACATCGCCGAAGTCGAGGATTGGTAGGATGGTCAGTTTTACAAGGGTATGTTTGGCAGCATGAGTGAAGGATGCTTTGTTGCGAAATAGGAAGCCAATTCTAGATTTAACTTTGGATTGGAAATGTTTGATGTGAGTCTGGAAGGAGAGTTTACAGTGATCGGTTGAAGAGCATGCATTTAGTTTTAGAGAGAGAGAGAGAGAGAATGCATTTAGTTTTAGAGAGAGAGAGAGAGAGAGAGAGAGAGAGAGAGAGAGAGAGAGAGAGAGAGACTGCTTAGCCCATAAAGAGAGATGCAACTAGACCGAGCTGCTATTTGGTGAGCAGCGATCTATTCAATGCTTATGTTATGTAAGTTACTGTGCATGTAAGACCAACAATAGCATTTTCTGTTGTGTTGAAGATAAACACTTACTGCAGTTGGACTACACACAGTACTGTAAAAATAACTTGATGTGTGCCCTGGTTCAAGGGTATTAGTCTTCTGGGCTAAAGGAGGCAGGACTATGAGTATGTGTGTGTTTCCTCACAAGAACTAGGCTATATCAATGGAGATGCCTGCTGGGATGGATAGGGAGAGAGACACACACACATAGAGGGAGAGACATAGAGACATAGATACATAGAGACATACATACATACATACATAGAGACAGGCAGACAGACAGACAGACAGACAGACAGACAGACAGACAGACAGACAGACAGACAGACAGACAGACAGACAGACAGACAGACAGACAGACAGACAGACAGACAGACAGACAGACAGACAGACAGACAGACAGACAGAAAGTGATAGAAAGAAAGAAAGCGAGATGCTGATGATGATAATGATGATGAAGAGTGTGAAAGCTGCTGCATAACAGCATACTTCAAAATAGACTTGCCTCCATGTTTCTAAAAATGAAATGTTCTGTGTTTCTTCACCAATATTTTCTCTCTCT
The DNA here is from genome assembly GCF_034236695.1 of Oncorhynchus nerka. NCBI lineage: Eukaryota > Metazoa > Chordata > Actinopteri > Salmoniformes > Salmonidae > Oncorhynchus > Oncorhynchus nerka. The sequence continues at coordinate 29,595,130 of NC_088411.1, forward strand.
CACACACTCTCACACACTCTATCTCTGTCTATCCCTTTCTCCGTCCCTTGTGTGATGAATTTCATCAAAAGAGGTCAATAGAAATCTGAAATCTTGTTCACTTCTCAGTGAAATAAATCAATTTTGGTTTCGGGTCACTCTCCCCACTCTCCCCACTCTCTGCTCTTGTGGTAGATGGCGGACATACTGTCTATCTGGTGGAGCCAACCATCTCTGACACACACACACACACAGAGACACACACACACACACGCACAGAGACACACACACACACACACGCACAGAGACACACACACACACACGCACGCACAGAGACACACACACACGCACAGAGACACACACGCACGCACAGAGACACACACACACGCACAGAGACACACACACACACGCACAGAGATACACACACACACACGCACGCACAGAGACACACACACACGCACGCACAGAGACACACACACGCACGCACAGAGACACACACACAGAGGCAGAGACACACACGCACGCACAGAGACACACACACAGAGGCAGAGACACACACACTTCCACCAACCACTTCTTCCTTCATAAGGAAGGATTCCCAGCTCTCAGCCCTCCGGATGGAGAGAGAAGGTCAATAGTAATAAAGTGTACAGAGTGCAGACTGATAAGTCCTCTGTAAACAGTCCTGAAATAAAAAGCACAGCCCGGTCCGACAGAGCCATACAGTAGAGCTTGGCTTGGCCTCTCCCACACTGCTTCTCTATAGGGACACATTGCCTGACCAGGCAGGTCAATATTTCTGTCATTTTTCTGCTTTATCTTGTTCTTTTGTTTGCTGTTGTGAAGGTCTAGTAGAGGACTGAAATCATGGAATCCCAACCATTTATAGTGTATATAAATAAATAAATAAATATTTGTGAGATTGGTTGATAATACGGAATTTCTTGATTTTGAGCTGGTTGGTTGGTTGGTAGAGAGTCAATTTAACCACCAGGGTGACCACACACCCCAGATTGTTTGGGACAGTCAAACATTTAAAACACTTAAAAAAAAAACTTTTACCCCATTTCCATGGTATCCAATTGATAGTTACAGTCTTATCTCATCGCTGCAACTCCCGTACGGACTCGGGAGAGGTGAAGGTCGAGAGCCATGCGTCCTCCGAAACACGACCCAACCAAGCCGCACTGCTTCTTGACACAATGCACGCTTAACCCGGAAGCCAGCCGCAACAATGTGTCGGAGGAAACAACGCACGCCTAGTGACTGTGTCAGTGTGCATGTGCCTGACCCGCCACATGAGTTGCGAGAGGGCAATGGGACAAGGACATCCCTGCCGGCCAAACCCTCCCCTAACCTGGACAAAACTGGGCCAATTGGTCGCCGCCCCGTGGGTCTCCCGGTCACGGCCGGCTGCGCCAGAGCCTAGACTCGAACCAGGATCTCTAGTGGCACATCTAGCAACTGCGAATCAGTGCCTTAGAACACTGCACCACGCGGGAGGCCCCAATCCATCATTTTGGCCCTCTGTCCCGCATCCCGCAACCACCAAAGAATGTCCAGCATTTGTTTAAAATATTTGTCATAATATTTCGTTTTCACATAGGATAGTCTAGCATGCTGTGTGCGCCTATCTAATAATGCACTGCTGTCTTGCTTTCCCCACAAATTAGTTTCCAAGTGTGAGTGAGTGACAGAATTTCTGTGAGTTTCTATGGAAACTATGACGCTGCCTCTGCATCGCTCGTGGTAGTTGCATCAGCTTACATTTTAGGAGTGCTTTCCCGAGTAGTCTAAACATAAATACACCCAGTGGCTCGATCTGGCTTGCTTGCTAAGCTCTCTGTAGCTAAACTGGTAGGCCTGGCTAGCTAGCTCAGAAACAGATGGAGGAGCTAAGGGGTTTGCACCATTTATTACAATAGGTGGTTCACAAAGGCAGTGACCTTCATACAGCAGAGCTATGTCGCCTTCTGAAAGAGATCCATTAACCTGCGCACATTTAAAAAAAAAAATGATGTCCACTGTTCCGTAAAATCGTCCCCTTGTCTCGCATTTTGGCTTTTTAGATCTGGTCACCCTACTCCCCACCCACAGCTGGTATCATGCTGGCTGTTCTAGGTGCTAATGAAGACACACACACACAAAGACACACACACAGACACGCTTCAGTGGCTTCAACGTCCTCTATCTTTCTTTGATGTCATTCAAAGCATTTCTGTCTGTCCTTCAGCTTGAAGAAGAAGTGATACAGTATACTGATGCTGTGCTGACTGAGGGTTATTATACACATGATTCACTATGACACAGTACAATCACACTCTAATTGTCCACATGAACACTTGAATTCTGAGTCCCAAATAGCATCCTATTCCCTTTTAATGCAGTATTATTGTTAATTGTTTAATTCAAAAGTAGTGCACTTTATAGGGAAGAGGGTGCCATTTCGGACATACATACTGACTGGACCAACAAGATCTCAAAGTTTCACTTGTAAATTCTACATATTATGAACAAAAGTTTATTTTTGAGACATTCATTCTGCGGTTACAGGGTTAATTCTGCATGGTTACAGGGTTAATTCTGCATGGTTACAGGGTTAATTCTGCATGGCTACAGGATTAATTCTGTGTGGTTACAGGGTTAATTCTGCATGGTTACAGGGTTAATTCTGTGTGGTTACAGGGTTAATTCTGCGTGGTTATGGGGTTAATTCTGCATGGTTACAGGGTTAATTCTGCATATTTACAGGGTTAATTCTGTGTGGTTACAGGGTTAATTCTGCATGGTTACAAGGTTAATTCTGCGTGGTTACAGGGTTAATTCTGCATGGTTACAGGGTTAATTTTGCGGGGTTACAGGGTTAATTATGCATGGTTACAGGGTTAATTCTGCAGGGTTAATTCTGCAGGGTTAATTCTGCAGGGTTAATTCTGCATGGTTACAGGGTTAATACTGCGTGGTTACAGGGTTAATTCTGCGTGGCTACAGGATTAATTCGGTATGGTTACAGGATTAATTCTGCATGGTTACAGGGTTAATTCTGTGTGGTTACAGGGTTAATACTGCGTGGTGACAGGGTTAATTCTGTGTGGTTACAGGGTTAATTATGTGTGGTTACAGGGTTAATTCTGCGTGGTGACAGGGTTAATTCTGCAGGGTTAATTCTGCATGGTTACAGGGTTAATACTGCGTGGTTACAGGGTTAATTCTGCGTGGTTACAGGGTTAATTCTGCAGGGTTAATTCTGCATGGTTACAGGGTTAATTCTGCGTGGTTACAGGGTTAATTCTGCAGGGTTAATTCTGCATGGTTACAGGGTTAATACTGCGTGGTTACAGGGTTAATTCTGCGTGGCTACAGGATTAATTCTATATGATTACAGGATTAATTCTGCATGGTTACAGGGTTAATTCTGCACAGTTACAGGGTTAATTCTCAATATTCCAAGGTAAGGGGTTTTAGGTTGTAGTTAATATAGTATTTATAGGACTATTTCTCTCTATACCATTTGTATTTCATATACCTTTGACTATTGGATGTTCTTATAGGCACTTTAGTATTGCCAGTGTAACAGTATAGCTTCCATCCCTCTCCTCGCCCCTATCTGGGCTCGAACCAGGAACATATCGACAACAGCCACCCTCGAAGCATCGTTACCCATCGCTCCACAAAAGCCGCTGGGGAACAACTACTCCAAGTCTCAGAGCGAGTGACGTTTGAAACGCTATTAGTGCGCACCCCGCTAACTAGCTAGCCAATTTCACATCGCTTACACCAGCCTAATCTCGGGAGTTGATAGGCTTGAAGTCATAAGTCCGTTACGTATTTTATCTAATGGGTGGCATCCCTAAGTCTAAATATTGCTGTTACATTGCACAACCTTCAATGTTATGTCATAATTACGTAAAATTCTGGAAAATTAGTTCGCAATGAGCCAGGCGGCCCAAACTGTTGCATATACCCTGACTCTGCGTGCAATGAACGCAAGAGAAGTGACACAATTTCACCTGGTTAATATTGCCTGCTAATCTGGATTTCTGTTAGCTAAATATGCAGGTTTAAAAATATGTACTTCTGTGCATTGATTGTAAGAAAGGCATTGATGTTTATGGTTAAGTACAGTCGTGCAACGATTGTGCTTTTTTCGCAAATGCGCTTTATTAAATCATTCCCCGTTTGGCGAAGTTGGCTGTCTTTGTTAGGAAGAAATAGTCTTCACACAGTTTGCAACGAGCCAGGTGGCCCAAACTGCTGTATATACCCTGACTCTGTTGCAAGAGTGACACAATTTACCTAGTTAAAATAAATTCATGTTAGCAGGCAATATTAACTAAATATGCAGGTTTAAAAATATATACTTGTGTATTGATTTTAAGAAAGGCATTGATGTTTATGGTTAGGTACACATTGGAGCAATGACAGTCCTTTTTCGCGAATACGCACCGCATCGATTATATGCTACGCAGTACACGCTAGATAAACTAGTAATTTCATCAACCATGTGTAGTTAACTAGTGATTATGATTGATTGATTGATTGTTTTTGATCAGATAAGTTTAATGCTAGCTAGCAACTTACCTTGGCTTCTTACAGCATTCGCGTAAAAGGCAGGCTCCTCATGGAGTGCAATGAGAGGCAGGTGGTTAAATCGTTGGACTAGTTAACCGTAAGGTTGCAAGATTGAATCCCCGAGCTGACAAGGTAAAAACCTGTCGTTCTGCCCCTGAACAAGGCAGTTAACCCACCGTTCCTAGGCCGTCATTGAAAATAAGAATGTGTTCTTAACTGACTTGCCTAGTTTAATAAAGTATATAAATAAAATATATAAAAATTTAAAAAATCGTCGAAATCGGTGTCCAAAAATACCGATTTCCGATTTTTATGAAAACTTGAAAACGGCCATTAATCAGCCATTCCAAATAATCGGTCAACCTCTAATTCAGAGTATTCTCCTGGCTTGCTTGAGCACTGTGCACTGGTCTGAGCAGTGTGCCTCACCTCTGAACGTCATGAGTTTGCGCCAGTGTTGGGCAACAGTTTTTCTCTTTTTTTGTTAGTGACCAGGAAGGCATATATCGACAATCTCAGGATCTTTTCAAATGACTGAAATTGAAGTGTATTTTTAGTGATCAGCCTGGACTGACCCTCTAGCTGGGGGTTGGAAAGTTGACATGTAAGACTTTTTCTGTGTGTGTGTGTGTGTGTGTGTGTGTGTGTGTGTGTGTGTGTGTGTGTGTGTGTGTGTGTGTGTGTGTGTACGTGCCTGTCACTGTCTGCAACAGCCGGGCGAATCAGTGGCAGGGTGATGAGGGCTGGATGAAGGCGACTCAGTAGACCACACACATAAACACACACACACACACACAAACACACACCCACCCATACACACATTCTTTCCACATGGCTTTTCCTAGCAAATTTATTCCAGATCTATAGATCTAATATTTTATTAATAAGTGCTATCTTTCACGTGGTAAATGATCAATTCATTTATCAAAATGTAAAAGCGGGTGTATTTTTTGGTTACTGGAAAAACAGCAACAAAATAGAAAGAAAATTGCACATACATGTACATAAGACTGTACGTTTGGCAGTTATCTAGTGGTGTTGTGGTGGTATTGCTGAGGCTAGAACTGCAGTACACTGGAAAGTTAGGCTGTGATGAAACAACCCATTGAAACCACCTCTCAGGCATTGTCCAATGATAGAAGAGTCAATAAAGAGGTCAGAATCCAAGAGGCCAAGAGGAGAAGAGTCTCCACATAAAAGAGCTTAACATGAATCCTGACAGAGAGAGAAAGAGGTAATGAAGCCCTCTTGTCCTTCATAGCCACTTTAACCCTTTGAGTGCCTACTCGTCAACAGTAGGGCTTTCCATGAATGATACCGTCGAAGTCCAGCACTACTGTGTAAAACACGTGTTGATGAGTGTGAGAAAGTGCGCCATTGCATAATAGAATCTCAATAAGGCTCTCAAAATGGAGGGGCATTACGATAGAAATAGAATGAGTAGAATGGGCTTCTCCATTCAAGTCAGTCATGGCAAAACAGATAGACGTCCATACTTCGTGCTGCTATTCCCATCAAAAACAAGTACAATGGCCACCATGGGGGAAAACAACTGCCCTTCGCCATCGCCTAGATTTAATGGAGTTCTTACATCTAAAAACAAAACAACTTTTGTGGGTTGTCATAGGCTTACCAATGTTGTTTTGACTATTGCTTGAGCCACTAAAATGATATTTTGTTGTGATAGTTTGGATGCAGCAGTTGTTAGCTATAGATCCAACGATCATTGACATCGGCTGTAGCAAAGTTAGCCAAATAGACATTTTACTGGTTGAAGTTGAATGGTTTTTCTGTATAATTGCGGATGATTTATGACGATGGCACACACATTATATCAAACCGGACATTCACTCTATAATACCACTGGGCAGGTAAATGTTCTCTTATGCTTTTATACTTGCATATGCCTCTGCAGTATCTCCGATCGAGCCCGAGCAGACACGGTTTCTCTTAGCACTTACTGGAGAAGGACAGGGTGCTGAGCGGGGGAGGGAATTATTTAAGAGAACCCTAGAGTGCTCGTTTCTTGTTTCTAATAGTTTTCATAGGAACTGGGAGGCTGCCAAGCTTTAAAATTGCCACCATCAATCAGGGTGGTTTTAAAGAATGCAACAAGCAATTTCATGGACTTTTCTTTCTACGAGCTCCCAAACATTATTCCCTATCAGCTCCTTGTATTAGTACCACCGCCATTTTCTCTGCCTCTGTCTCTCTCTCTTTTCCTTTTTCTCTGTGCATCTCATTTTCTTTCTGCCTCTCTCTCACATCATTGCTCTCTCTCTCTCTCTCTCTCTCTCTCTCTCTCTCCCTCTCCCTCTGCTCTCTCTCTCTCCCTCTCCCTCTGCTCTCTCTCTCTCTCTCTCTCTCTCTCTCTCTCTCTCCCTCTCCCTCTGCTCTCTCTCCTCTCTCTCTCTCTCTCTCTCTGTTATCTCCCTCTCCCTCTGCTCTCTCACTCTCTCTCTCTCTCTGCTCTCTCCCTCTGCTCTCTCTCTCCCTCTCTCTCTCTCTCTCTCTCTCTCTCTCTCTCTCTCTCCCTCTCCCTCTGCTCTCTCCCTCTCTCTCTCTCTCTCTCTCTCTCTGCTCTCTCCCTCTCCCTCTGCTCTCTCACTCTCTCTCTCTCTCTGCTCTCTCCCTGTCCCTCTGCTCTCTCCCTCTCCCTCTGCTCTCTTTCTCCCTCTCTCTCTCTCTCTCTCTCTCTGCTCTCTCCCTCTCCCTCTGCTCTCTCCCTCTCTCTCTCTCGGCTCTCTCCCTCTCCCTCTGCTCTCTCTCTCTCTCTCTCTCTCTCTCTCTCTCTCTCTCTCTCTCTCCCTCTCTCTCTCTCATGCGGAAGACACTTTTCAGTTGAATGCATTCAGTTGTACATCTGACTAGGTATCCCCCTTTCTCTTACTATTTAAAGTATTTCACATTCCCACTTTTAGATTCTGGGTGTTACCTTGCTTCGAAAAGGAGAGAAATATAGGGGAACATCTATGATGTAAAGAAATGTGAGAAAGAACTACTTTGCTTCAAAAAACACCTGGGAATTAGTGGTGACGGCTACCTGTAAGTGAGATTGAAGGCAAGAGAGGCTTGAAAAAACACCATCTTAACATGTTCTCACTTCTCACTGGCAAATGGCCACAACAAGTCTCAATTCAATCTTCATGCTCCAATTCAATGATGTATCTTTCTTCTTCTCAACACCTGTCCTGCGTCCCAAGTGATTCTATATTCCCTATTCAGGGCACTACTTTAGACCAGGGCACATAGGGCTCTGGTCAAAAGTAGTGCACTGAATAGGGAATAGAGAAGCACCCTGTGTCTTTGACGAAAGTGATCAATACCTCCCTCTACCTCTCCTCAGAAGAACCATCTCAGTGGTTTTCCCCTGTTGCCCCTTCTTCTCTTAACATTATGGCCTTCTCCGTTCCTTCTTCCAACAGTTGAAAGTGTAGTGCCCAGATGATAATCAACCTGATTATTGCCTAAACTACTGAAATGAATTTCACACAGATAACAACACATGAAATAAATGAAGTACAGTATGATGGGGAGAAGGGGTGGAGAAGGAGTGGAGAAGGGGTGGAGAAGGGGTGAGTTGATGAGCGAGGGGAAGCAAGCGGTGCATAATTATGTCATCATCAATTGTGAATGAAGAACAGTGCCATTCCATTGTACTGATCACTTCTAATTATAATCGTAAAATGGCATGTATCCTATTTCAGTCCACCGAATCAAAACAGTCTTATCAGTCTACTTCGGCCTAGTTGGAGCAGGCTACGCAGTGAGAGCGTGTACACGCTGAAGGGCTTTCCACATCTGGGAAAATATCCACTTCGGGCAACAGGTGAGGGAGTGAAAGAGAATGAGGTGATGAGGCTTGTGAAACCTTACGTCGGCAAGGGGAGAAATGTCACCACGGATCATTTCTTCACTTCACTGTCATTGGCGAACAAGTTGCTTGCAAAGAAAACAAGTCTAGCCGGCACCATGAACAAAGTGAGATGGGAGCTCCCTCCCTCTGAGCAAGATAAGGCATCTGCACTCCACAACGGTGCTGAAGAATGACAAGATGACAGGGACACAATACAGAGAAAACCGGAGACTATTATGTAGTACAACCAAACAAAGGTATGTCAAAGTGCGTCAAAAGCAAGTGAAAGTTACGAACATTTTGTCAAACGTTAGGCTAAATAACAGCTAAATGAAATCCAACTGATTCCATTGTGTGACGATGCACATAAGTACACCCCGACAATAATTGACTATTTTTGACTGCTATCGACACTTCTATTCATTATAATGCCATTATTGCTTTTGTGCTGGGTTTCACTATTTATCAAGACCACTTGGCGCTTGTAATGATGTTTAGGCTGCTGATGTTTTCATCATGTGACATCTTGGTGGTTGGGGTATACAAGACATCAGCAAGCTGTTTACGTGCTCCAACACATAGGATTTTTGTTTCATAGTTTTAACAGTCACTCCACGAACATTTTAATTGAATACTTTAATTTGGTTGTTTTTTGTTTTTACATAATAGCATAAAGTAGCATAAACTAATACAAGTTTAGTTAAATTCTAATGTTACCCAAGGCCTTCATAAACACATCCAAATGATTATTTTTGCGATAGCACAAAGTGCCTTCAGAAATGAGTTACATCCCTTGACCTTTTTCCACATTTTGTTGTGTTACAGTGTGAATTTAACATTGTTTAAATTGAGATTGTTTGTCACTGACCTACACACAATACTCCATAATGTCAAACTGGAATTGTGTCATTTTTCATGATAAAATATGAAAAGCTGAAATGTCTTGAGTCAATCAGTATTGGTAGTGTATTCATCCCCTTTGTTATGGCGAGCCTAAATAAGTTCAGGAGTAAACATTTGCTTATTAACAAGTCATATAATAAGTTGCATGGACTCACCCTGTGTGCAATAATAGTGTTTAACATGATTTTTGAATGACTACCTCATCTCTGTACCCCACACATACAATTATGTGTGGGGTAACACAAATCAAATCAAATGGTATTTGTCACATGCGCTGAATACAACAGATGTAGACCTTAACGTAAAACGCTTACGCTTTTCATCCGGACGTCAAAATACTGCCCCCTAGCCCAAAGAGGTTAACGTAAAACGCTTAGACAAAGGACAAGGGAGACTGCTCAGGGCCCATGGTGACTTTAAAACATTTGCAGAGTTTAATGTCTGTGATAGGAGAAAACATTGTAGTTACTCCACAATACTAACCTACTTGACAGAGTGAAAAGAAGGAAGCTTGTACAGAATGAAAATATTCCAAAACATGCATCCTGTTTACAACCAGGCACTAAAGTCATACTGCAAAAAAATGTGGCAAAGCAATTCACTTTTTTGTCCTGAATACAAAGTGTTATGTTAGGAGCAAATCCAATCCAACACATTACTGAGTACCACTCTCCATGTGTTCAATCACAGTGGTGGCTGCATCATGTTATGGGTTTACTTGGGTAAACCCATGGGTCGTTAAGGACTGTGGAGTTTTTCAGCATAAAAAAAACAGAATGGAGCTAAGCACGGGCAAAATCCTAGAGAAAAACCTGATTCATTCTGCTTCCCACCAGACACAGGAAGATGAATTCACCTTTCTGCAGGACATTAACCTAAAACACAAGGCCAAATCTACACTGGAGTTGCTTGCCAAGAAGACAGTGTGTGTTTCTGCTTGAGAATCTATGGCAAGACTTGAAAATTATTATCTAGCAATGATACTTATGTCAATTAGATATACGTTTTCACTTTGTCATTATGAGGTATTGTGTGTAGATGGGTGATTTAAAAACATCTATTCAATAATCCATTTTGAATTGAAACACAACAAAATGTGGAATAAGTCAAAGGGTCTGAATACATTCTGAAGGCACCGTAGATGAAATGTATTAATTACACTGTTAGAATGTTGCAGTCAGAATGACTGTTCATTAACTTGAAAGGTGGTCTGTTGATGCCCATCGCTTCCATTGTTAAACCAGATCTCCCCAGACACACTCCACACTCAAGGCTCTCTCCCTCTCCTCTAAACAGTCGCTCTCTCTCTCCCTCCTATCTCCCTCTCCTCACTCATTATCTCTCTCTCCTCTCTCTCTCCCTATCTCTCATTTTCTCCCTCTCTCTTTCTCCCTCTCCTCTCTCACTATCTCTCTATTTCTCTCTCTCTCTCTCCCTCTCCTCTCTCACTATCTGTCTTTCTCTCTCTCTCTCCCTCTCCTCTCCCTCTCTCTCTCTCTCTCTCTCTCTCTCTCACTCTCCCTCTCCTCTATTACAATCTCTCTCTTTCTCTCTCTCCCTCTCCCCTCTCTCTCTCTCCCTCTCTCACTATATCTCTGCCTCTCTCCCTATCTCTCTCTTTCTTTCTCCATCTCTCTTTCTCCCTCTCCTCTCTCACGATCTCTCTCTTTCTTTCTCCATCTCTCTTTCTCCCTCTCCTCTCTCACGATCTCTCTCTTTCTTTCTCTCTCTCTTTCTCTCTCTCTCTCCCTCTCCTCTCTCTCTCTCTCACTCTCTCCTCTCTCTCTCACTCTCTCCCTCTCTCACTATATCTCTCTTTCTCTCTCTCTCCTCTATCACTATCGCTCTCTTTCTCTCTCTGTCTCTCTACTCTCTCTCTCCCGCTCCTCTCTCCCTATCTCTCTCTTTCTTTCTTTCTCCCTCTCTCTTTCTCCCTCTCCTCTCGCACGATCTCTTTCTTTCTCTCTCTCTCCTCTCTCCCTCTCCTCTCTCACAATCTCTCTCTTTCTTTCTCTCTCTCTCACCATCTCTCTCTCTCCCGCTCCTCTCTCGCTATCTCTCTCGTTCTCTCTCTGTCTCTCCTGCTCCTCTCTCACTATCTCTCTCTTTCTCTCTCTCGCTCTCTCACACACTATCTCTCGTTCTCTTTTCCCTATGACAGCCTCCCTCTCTCCTCTTCCCTATGACAGCCTCCCTCTCTCCTCTTCCCTATGACAGCCTCCCTCTCTCCTCTTCCCTGTGACAGCCTCCCTCTCTCCTCTTCCCTGTAACAGCCTCCCTCTCGCCTCTTCCCTATGACAGCTCTCCATCTCTCCTCTCTAACAGACAGTAGGGGGTAGTGGTGGGTGCCTGCTAGGGTGGGCGAGTAGATAGGAAAGTCCATTGATGTTGAACCTACCTCAGAAATCATTATCCACTATAAGGTGGCACAGACAGTACAGTTATCTCTCTTTCTCCCTCTCCCTAGCCTCTCCTCTCTCTCTCCCTCTCCCTAGCCTCTCCTCTCTCTCTCCCTCTCCCTAGCCTCTCCTCTCCTCTCTCTCATCTCTGCCTCTAACCCATCTCTCCCTCTCTCTCTCTCTCTCTCTCTCTCTCTCTCTCTCTCTCTCTCTTTCTCTCTCTCTCTCCCTCCCCACTCTCACTATCTCTCTCTTTCTCTCTCTGTCTCTCCCGCTCCTCTCTCACTAGCTCTATCTTTCTCTCTCTTTCTCCTCTCTCACTATCTCTCTCGCTCTCTCGCACTACCCTCTCTCCTCTTCCCTATGACAGCCTCCCTCTCTCCTCTCAAACAGACAGTAGGGGGTAGTGGTGGGTGCCTGCTAGGGTGGGTGAGTAGATAGGAAAGTCCATTGATGTACCAGTCATTAGAAATAACTGAACCAGACTTGAACCTACCTCAGAAATCATTATCCACTATAAGGTGGCACAGACAGTACAGTTATCTCTCTCTCTCCTCCTCCCTAGCCTCTCCTCTCTCTCTCCCTCTCATCTCTGCCTCTATCCTCTCTCTCCCTAGCCTCTCCTCTATTCTCTCTCTCCCTCTCCCACTCCTCTCCTCTCTCTGCGTTCATCCACCTCTGGCCTGCTCGCCTCCCTACCACTGAGGAAGTACAGTTCCCGCTCAGCCCAGTCAAAACTGTTCGCTGCTCTGGCCCCCCAATGGTGGAACAAACTCCCTCACGACGCCAGGACAGCGGAGTCAATCACCACCTTCCGGAGACACCTGAAACCCCACCTCTTTAAGGAATACCTAGGATAGGATAAAGTAATCCTTCTCCCCTCCCCCCCTTAAAAGACCTAGATGCACTATTGTAAAGTGGCTGTTCCACTGGATGTCATAAGGTGAAAGCACCAATTTGTAAGTCGCTCTGGATAAGAGCGTCTGCTAAATGACTTAAATGTAAATGTAAATGTCTCATCTCTGCCTCTATCCTCTCTCTCTCCCTCTCCCTAGCCTCTCCTCTCCTCTCTCTCATCTTTGCCTCTATCCTCTCTCTCTTCCTCTCCTCTCTCTCTCCCTCTCCCTAGCCTCTCCTCTCCTCTCTCTCTCCCTCTCCCACTCCTCTCCTCTCTCTCATCTCTGCCTCTATCCTCTCTCTCTCCCTCTCCTCTCCATCTCCCTAGCCTCTCCTCTCCGCTCTCTCTCTCTCCCACTCCTCTCCTCTCTCTCATCTCTGCCTCTATCCTCTCTCTCTCCCTCTCCCCAGCCTCTCCTCTCTCTCCCTCTCCCTAGCCTTTCCTCTCCTCTATCTCATCTCTGCCTCTATCCTCTCTCTCTCCCTCTCCCTAGCCTCTCCTCTCCTCTCATTCTCCCTCTCCCTAGCCTCTCCTCTCTCTCATCTCTGCCCTATCCCCTCTCTCTCCCTAGCCTCTCCTCTCCTCTCTCTCATCTCTGCCTCTATCCTCTCTCTCTCCCTCTCCCTAGCCTCTCCTCTCCTCTCATTCTCCCTCTCCTCTCCTCTCTCTCATCTCTGCCTCTATCCTCTCTCTCTTACTCTCCATCTCTATCTCTCTCCTCTCCCCCTTCTTTCTCTCTTCCATGTCCTCTTCCCCTTCTCTTCATTAAAAACAACTTCATCTTCACTAACAGTTGTAAAATATATTTTTAATTGAGACTCATGGAAGCAACATAACTTATAGCTAAGACTTGATACAAGCATCACAATAAATATCCCAATTAGTTGAACAAAACTTGCTCGACAGAGTACATCAGCTCAATGGAATGAATATGGTCTTTTTAAGCAATAAGAGGGGGTTTGGTATATTGACAATATACCATGGCTAAGGGCTGTTCTTAGGCAAGAGGCAAAGCGGAGTACCTGTGGAGTACCTGGATACAGACTTTAGTCGTGGTATATTGGCCATATATCACAAATCCCCGAGATGCCTTATTGCTATTATAAACTGGTTAGCAATATAATTAGAACGGTAAAAATAAGTGTTTTGTCATACACGTGGTATACGGTCTGATATACCGCGGCTTTCAACGAATCAGCATTCAGGGTTCTCGTTCTCAGAGGGACACAATACACACCCACACACACATGCACACACACCCACACCCACACACACACACACACATACACCCACCTCAGCATGGGACCTCGGAGGAGAGAGAAGTCGTTGATTACCAAACTGACAGTGGTGTTGACACAACCTTCTGCTAGAATACGACATTGTGAAGACGAGACGACGACGTGGTGTGGGGACAGACTGACAGATAGTGTGAACGTCATATCATTTCTGAGGCTCTGCATCTGTGCATATAGCTCTCTTTCATTACCTCTCTCACCTCGGCTATATGGGTCTCTTCAGGTGCTACATAATCAGGATTGTTATGATTCTGTGCCTGTTATAAAGGCTTTTGGTTGAGTGACATCTCCTTTGTTCTGCAGTAGGGTAGGAACATGACTCCCTCTCTTTTCTTTCTCTCACCTAGGGCTTCTTGGAGGTTCACATCTTCAGGAGTTTTGTCAGTTGGATTGTTATCAGAAGTGTAGAACTGAAGTTCTAAACTTTCATGTCTTGTACTGAGACTTTGGTTGTGTGACATCCTCTTTGTTCAGAGAAAATGCAATGAACAAGGATCAATATGTCATCGAGATAGTTTTGTACCATGCTTCAGTTACTATCTTTGTCCTGTGTCCTGTGTCCCGTGCTGTCGTCCCTGGAGTGTAAGCTGGCTTCCTATATCTACTCACATTCCGTGTCTGTCACTTTATATTTATCAATTGATTATAATTAGAGGTGACAGTGAACCTTGCAACACAGCCGTTTGTTCATTATTTCCACGGTGTGACTGAAAGCCGGGACGCGTATTGACACTTTCTAAATGTTTAATTAGGAGGAGATCGATTACATTTGGTCTAATGAGGGATGATTGATTGGTGCATACTCATTATGAGAGAAGCTTCAACCTGTAGTTGATGCCAGAAGAATAGGATGTATACTATGACAACCCACACTACTTAGAGATTGATCCCCTTACAGGTAGTGAACAAGGTAGTATCTTACACTACTAATATAGACTGCAGACATGTCTGAGATTTTTACAATTTATTTCCTCATCCTTGCTCGCTTCTATTCCCTCATGGTCTCTGGTGAGGGCAGGTTGATAGAGGATTGTCTACAGGTCTCTACTGAGGGCAGGTTGATAGAGGATTGTCTACAGATCTCTGGTGAGGGCTAGTTGATAGAGGATTGTCTACAGATCTCTGGTGAGGGCAGGTTGATAGAGGATTGTCTACAGGTCTCTGGTGGGTGCAGGTTGATAGAGGATTGTCTACAGGTCTCTACTGAGGGCAGGTTGATAGAGGATTGTCTACAGGTCTCTGGTGAGGGCTAGTTGATAGAGGATTGTCTACAGGTCTCTGGTGAGGGCAGGTTGATAGAGGATTGTCTACAGGTCTCTACTGAGGGCAGGTTGATAGAGGATTGTCTACAGGTCTCTACTGAGGGCAGGTTGATAGAGGATTGTCTACAGGTCTCTACTGAGGGCAGGTTGATAGAGGATTGTCTACAGGTCTCTACTGAGGGCAGGTTGATAGAGGATTGTCTACAGGTCTCTACTGAGGGCAGGTTGATAGAGGATTGTATACAGGTCTCTGGTGAGGGCAGGTTGATAGAGGATTGTCTACAGGTCTCTACTGAGGGCAGGTTGATAGAGGATTGTCTACAGGTCTCTACTGAGGGCAGGTTGATAGAGGATTGTCTACAGGTCTCTACTGAGGGCAGGTTGATAGAGGATTGTCTACAGGTCTCTACTGAGGGCAGGTTGATAGAGGATTGTCTACAGGTCTCTACTGAGGGCAGGTTGATAGAGGATTGTCTACAGGTCTCTGGTGAGGGCTAGTTGATAGAGGATTGTCTACAGGTCTCTACTGAGGGCAGGTTGATAGAGGATTGTCTACAGGTCTCTGGTGAGGGCTAGTTGATAGGGGATTGTCTACAGGTCTCTACTGAGGGCAGGTTGATAGAGGATTGTATACAGGTCTCTGGTGAGGGCAGGTTGATAGAGGATTGTCTACAGGTCTCTACTGAGGGCAGGTTGATAGAGGATTGTCTACAGGTCTCTACTGAGGGCAGGTTGATAGAGGATTGTCTACAGGTCTCTACTGAGGGCAGGTTGATAGAGGATTGTCTACAGGTCTCTGGTGAGGGCTAGTTGATAGAGGATTGTCTACAGGTCTCTACTGAGGGCAGGTTGATAGAGGATTGTCTACAGGTCTCTGGTGAGGGCTAGTTGATAGAGGATTGTCTACAGGTCTCTGGTGAGGGCAGGTTGATAGAGGATTGTCTACAGGTCTCTACTGAGGGCAGGTTGATAGAGGATTGTCTACAGGTCTCTACTGAGGGCAGGTTGATAGAGGATTGTCTACAGGTCTCTACTGAGGGCAGGTTGATAGAGGATTGTCTACAGGTCTCTACTGAGGGCAGGTTGATAGAGGATTGTATACAGGTCTCTGGTGAGGGCAGGTTGATAGAGGATTGTCTACAGGTCTCTACTGAGGGCAGGTTGATAGAGGATTGTCTACAGGTCTCTACTGAGGGCAGGTTGATAGAGGATTGTCTACAGGTCTCTACTGAGGGCAGGTTGATAGAGGATTGTCTACAGGTCTCTACTGAGGGCAGGGTGATATAGGATTGTCTACAGATCTCTACTGAGGGCAGGTTGATAGAGGATTGTCTACAGGTCTCTGGTGAGGGCTAGTTGATAGAGGATTGTCTACAGGTCTCTGGTGACGGCAGGGTGATAGAGGATTGTCTACAGGTCTCTACTGAGGGCAGGTTGATAGAGGATTGTCTACAGGTCTCTACTGAGGGCAGGTTGATAGAGGATTGTCTACAGGTCTCTACTGAGGGCAGGTTGATAGAGGATTGTATACAGGTCTCTACTGAGGGCAGGTTGATAGAGGATTGTCTACAGGTCTCTACTGAGGGCAGGTTGATAGAGGATTGTCTACAGGTCTCTACTGAGGGCAGGTTGATAGAGGATTGTCTACAGGTCTCTGGTGAGGGCTAGTTGATAGAGGATTGTCTACAGGTCTCTACTGAGGGCAGGTTGATAGAGGATTGTCTACAGGTCTCTGGTGAGGGCTAGTTGATAGAGGATTGTCTACAGGTCTCTGGTGAGGGCAGGTTGATAGAGGATTGTCTACAGGTCTCTACTGAGGGCAGGTTGATAGAGGATTGTCTACAGGTCTCTACTGAGGGCAGGTTGATAGAGGATTGTCTACAGGTCTCTACTGAGGGCAGGTTGATAGAGGATTGTCTACAGGTCTCTACTGAGGGCAGGTTGATAGAGGATTGTATACAGGTCTCTGGTGAGGGCAGGTTGATAGAGGATTGTCTACAGGTCTCTACTGAGGGCAGGTTGATAGAGGATTGTCTACAGGTCTCTACTGAGGGCAGGTTGATAGAGGATTGTCTACAGGTCTCTACTGAGGGCAGGTTGATAGAGGATTGTCTACAGGTCTCTACTGAGGGCAGGGTGATATAGGATTGTCTACAGATCTCTACTGAGGGCAGGTTGATAGAGGATTGTCTACAGGTCTCTGGTGAGGGCTAGTTGATAGAGGATTGTCTACAGGTCTCTACTGAGGGCAGGGTGATAGAGGATTGTCTACAGATCTCTACTGAGGGCAGGTTGATAGAGGATTGTCTACAGGTCTCTACTGAGGGCAGGTTGATAGAGGATTGTCTACAGGTCTCTACTGAGGGCAGGGTGATGAGGATTGTCTACAGGTCTCTACTGAGGGCAGGTTGATAGAGGATTGTCTACAGATCTCTACTGAGGGCAGGTTGATAGAGGATTGTCTACAGGTCTCTGGTGAGGGCAGGTTGATAGAGGATTGTCTACAGGTCTCTGGTGAGGGCAGGGTGATAGAGGATTGTCTACAGGTCTCTACTGAGGGCAGGGTGATAGAGGATTGTCTACAGGTCTCTACTGAGGGCAGGTTGATAGAGGATTGTCTACAGGTCTCTACTGAGGGCAGGTTGATAGAGGATTGTCTACAGGTCTCTAATGAGGGCAGGGTGATAGAGGATTGTCTACAGGTCTCTGGTGAGGGCAGGGTGATAGAGGATTGTCTACAGGTCTCTACTGAGGGCAGGTTGATAGAGGATTGTCTACAGGTCTCTACTGAGGGCAGGTTGATAGAGGATTGTATACAGGTCTCTGGTGAGGGCAGGTTGATAGAGGATTGTCTACAGGTCTCTACTGAGGGCAGGTTGATAGAGGATTGTCTACAGGTCTCTACTGAGGGCAGGTTGATAGAGGATTGTCTACAGGTCTCTACTGAGGGCAGGTTGATAGAGGATTGTCTACAGGTCTCTACTGAGGGCAGGTTGATAGAGGATTGTCTACAGGTCTCTACTGAGGGCAGGTTGATAGAGGATTGTCTACAGGTCTCTACTGAGGGCAGGTTGATAGAGGATTGTCTACAGGTCTCTACTGAGGGCAGGTTGATAGAGGATTGTATACAGGTCTCTGGTGAGGGCAGTGTGATAGAGGATTGTCTACAGGTCTCTACTGAGGGCAGGTTGATAGAGGATTGTCTACAGGTCTCTACTGAGGGCAGGTTGATAGAGGATTGTCTACAGGTCTCTACTGAGGGCAGGTTGATAGAGGATTGTCTACAGGTCTCTACTGAGGGCAGGTTGATAGAGGATTGTCTACAGGTCTCTGGTGAGGGCTAGTTGATAGAGGATTGTCTACAGGTCTCTGGTGACGGCAGGGTGATAGAGGATTGTCTACAGGTCTCTACTGAGGGCATGTTGATAGAGGATTGTCTACAGGTCTCTGGTGAGGGCAGGGTGATAGAGGATTGTCTACAGGTCTCTACTGAGGGCAGGTTGATAGAGGATTGTCTACAGGTCTCTACTGAGGGCAGGTTGATAGAGGATTGTCTACAGGTCTCTACTGAGGGCAGGTTGATAGAGGATTGTCTACAGGTCTCTACTGAGGGCAGGGTGATAGAGGATTGTCTACAGATCTCTACTGAGGGCAGGTTGATAGAGGATTGTCTACAGGTCTCTACTGAGGGCAGGTTGATAGAGGATTGTCTACAGGTCTCTACTGAGGGCAGGGTGATAGAGGATTGTCTACAGGTCTCTACTGAGGGCAGGTTGATAGAGGATTGTCTACAGATCTCTACTGAGGGCAGGTTGATAGAGGATTGTCTACAGGTCTCTGGTGAGGGCAGGTTGATAGAGGATTGTCTACAGGTCTCTGGTGAGGGCAGGGTGATAGAGGATTGTCTACAGGTCTCTACTGAGGGCAGGGTGATAGAGGATTGTCTACAGGTCTCTACTGAGGGCAGGTTGATAGAGGATTGTCTACAGGTCACTACTGAGGGCAGGTTGATAGAGGATTGTCTACAGGTCTCTAATGAGGGCAGGGTGATAGAGGATTGTCTACAGGTCTCTGGTGAGGGCAGGGTGATAGAGGATTGTCTACAGGTCTCTACTGAGGGCAGGTTGATAGAGGATTGTCTACAGGTCTCTACTGAGGGCAGGTTGATAGAGGATTGTATACAGGTCTCTGGTGAGGGCAGGTTGATAGAGGATTGTCTACAGGTCTCTACTGCAGGTTGCAGGTTGATAGGGCAGGTTGGATTGTCTACAGGTCTCTACTGAGGGCAGGTTGATAGAGGATTGTCTACAGGTCTCTACTGAGGGCAGGTTGATAGAGGATTGTCTACAGGTCTCTACTGAGGGCAGGTTGATAGAGGATTGTCTACAGGTCTCTACTGAGGGCAGGTTGATAGAGGATTGTCTACAGGTCTCTACTGAGGGCAGGTTGATAGAGGATTGTCTACAGGTCTCTGAGGGCTGAGGATTGCAGGTTGAGGGCAGGTTGGAGGATTGTCTACAGGTCTCTGGTGAGGGCAGTGTGATAGAGGATTGTCTACAGGTCTCTACTGAGGGCAGGTTGATAGAGGATTGTCTACAGGTCTCTACTGAGGGCAGGTTGATAGAGGATTGTCTACAGGTCTCTACTGACTGAGGATTGCAGGTCTCTTGAGGGCAGGTTGATAGAGAGGATTGTCTACAGGTCTCTACTGAGGGCAGGTTGATAGAGAGGATTGTCTACAGGTCTCTACTGAGGGCAGGTTGATAGAGGATTGTCTACAGGTCTCTACTGAGGGCAGGTTGATAGAGGATTGTCTACAGGTCTCTACTGAGGGCAGGTTGATAGAGGATTGTCTACAGGTCTCTACTGAGGGCAGGTTGATAGAGGATTGTCTACAGGTCTCTGGTGAGGGCAGGTTGATAGAGGATTGTCTACAGGTCTCTACTGAGGGCAGGTTGATAGAGGATTGTCTACAGGTCTCTACTGAGGGCAGGTTGATAGAGGATTGTCTACAGGTCTCTACTGAGGGCAGGTTGATAGAGGATTGTCTACAGGTCTCTACTGAGGGCAGGTTGATAGAGGATTGTCTACAGGTCTCTGGTGAGGGCAGGTTGATAGAGGATTGTCTACAGGTCTCTACTGAGGGCAGGTTGATAGAGGATTGTCTACAGGTCTCTACTGAGGGCAGGTTGATAGAGGATTGTCTACAGGTCTCTACTGAGGGCAGGTTGATAGAGGATTGTCTACAGGTCTCTACTGAGGGCAGGGTGATATAGGATTGTCTACAGATCTCTACTGAGGGAAGGTTGATAGAGGATTGTCTACAGGTCTCTGGTGAGGGCTAGTTGATAGAGGATTGTCTACAGGTCTCTACTGAGGGCAGGGTGATAGAGGATTGTCTACAGATCTCTACTGAGGGCAGGTTGATAGAGGATTGTCTACAGGTCTCTACTGAGGGCAGGTTGATAGAGGATTGTCTACAGGTCTCTACTGAGGGCAGGGTGATAGAGGATTGTCTACAGGTCTCTACTGAGGGCAGGTTGATAGAGGATTGTCTACAGATCTCTACTGAGGGCAGGTTGATAGAGGATTGTCTACAGGTCTCTGGTGAGGGCAGGTTGATAGAGGATTGTCTACAGGTCTCTGGTGAGGGCAGGGTGATAGAGGATTGTCTACAGGTCTCTACTGAGGGCAGGGTGATAGAGGATTGTCTACAGGTCTCTACTGAGGGCAGGTTGATAGAGGATTGTCTACAGGTCTCTACTGAGGGCAGGTTGATAGAGGATTGTCTACAGGTCTCTAATGAGGGCAGGGTGATAGAGGATTGTCTACAGGTCTCTGGTGAGGGCAGGGTGATAGAGGATTGTCTACAGGTCTCTACTGAGGGCAGGTTGATAGAGGATTGTCTACAGGTCTCTACTGAGGGCAGGTTGATAGAGGATTGTATACAGGTCTCTGGTGAGGGCAGGTTGATAGAGGATTGTCTACAGGTCTCTACTGAGGGCAGGTTGATAGAGGATTGTCTACAGGTCTCTACTGAGGGCAGGTTGATAGAGGATTGTCTACAGGTCTCTACTGAGGGCAGGTTGATAGAGGATTGTCTACAGGTCTCTACTGAGGGCAGGTTGATAGAGGATTGTCTACAGGTCTCTACTGAGGGCAGGTTGATAGAGGATTGTCTACAGGTCTCTACTGAGGGCAGGTTGATAGAGGATTGTCTACAGGTCTCTACTGAGGGCAGGTTGATAGAGGATTGTATACAGGTCTCTGGTGAGGGCAGTGTGATAGAGGATTGTCTACAGGTCTCTACTGAGGGCAGGTTGATAGAGGATTGTCTACAGGTCTCTACTGAGGGCAGGTTGATAGAGGATTGTCTACAGGTCTCTACTGAGGGCAGGTTGATAGAGGATTGTCTACAGGTCTCTACTGAGGGCAGGTTGATAGAGGATTGTCTACAGGTCTCTGGTGAGGGCTAGTTGATAGAGGATTGTCTACAGGTCTCTGGTGACGGCAGGGTGATAGAGGATTGTCTACAGGTCTCTACTGAGGGCAGGTTGATAGAGGATTGTCTACAGGTCTCTGAGGGCTAGAGGATTGTCTACAGGTCTCTACTGAGGGCAGGGTGATAGAGGATTGTCTACAGGTCTCTACTGAGGGCAGGTTGATAGAGGATTGTCTACAGGTCTCTACTGAGGGCATGTGAGGGTCAGGGTGAGGGCAGGGTGGATTGTCTACAGGTCTCTACTGAGGGCAGGTTGATAGAGGATTGTCTACAGGTCTCTACTGAGGGCAGGTTGATAGAGGATTGTCTACAGGTCTCTACTGAGGGCAGGTTGATAGAGGATTGTCTACAGGTCTCTACTGAGGGCAGGGTGATAGAGGATTGTCTACAGATCTCTACTGAGGGCAGGTTGATAGAGGATTGTCTACAGGTCTCTACTGAGGGCAGGTTGATAGAGGATTGTCTACAGGTCTCTACTGAGGGCAGGGTGATAGAGGATTGTCTACAGGTCTCTACTGAGGGCAGGTTGATAGAGGATTGTCTACAGATCTCTACTGAGGGCAGGTTGATAGAGGATTGTCTACAGGTCTCTGGTGAGGGCAGGTTGATAGAGGATTGTCTACAGGTCTCTGGTGAGGGCAGGGTGATAGAGGATTGTCTACAGGTCTCTACTGAGGGCAGGGTGATAGAGGATTGTCTACAGGTCTCTACTGAGGGCAGGTTGATAGAGGATTGTCTACAGGTCTCTACTGAGGGCAGGTTGATAGAGGATTGTCTACAGGTCTCTAGGGCAGGGTGAGGGCAGGTTGATAGAGGATTGTCTACAGGTCTCTACTGAGGGCAGGTTGATAGAGGATTGTCTACAGGTCTCTACTGAGGGCAGGTTGATAGAGGATTGTCTACAGGTCTCTACTGAGGGCAGGTTGATAGAGGATTGTCTACAGGTCTCTACTGAGGGCAGGTTGATAGAGGATTGTCTACAGGTCTCTACTGAGGGCAGGTTGATAGAGGATTGTCTTGTCTCTACTGAGGGCAGGTTGATAGAGGATTGTCTACAGGTCTACTGAGGGCAGGTTGATAGAGGATTGTCTACAGGTCTCTACTGAGGGCAGGTTGATAGAGGATTGTCTACAGGTCTCTACTGAGGGCAGGTTGATAGAGGATTGTCTACAGGTCTCTACTGAGGGCAGGTTGATAGAGGATTGTATACAGGTCTCTGGTGAGGGCAGTGTGATAGAGGATTGTCTACAGGTCAGGTCTCTACTGAGGGCAGGTTGATAGAGGATTGTCTACAGGTCTCTACTGAGGGCAGGTTGATAGAGGATTGTCTACAGGTCTCTACTGAGGGCAGGTTGATAGAGGATTGTCTACAGGTCTCTACTGAGGGCAGGTTGATAGAGGATTGTCTACAGGTCTCTACTGAGGGCAGGTTGATAGAGGATTGTCTACAGGTCTCTACTGAGGGCAGGTTGATAGAGGATTGTCTACAGGTCTCTACTGAGGGCAGGTTGATAGAGGATTGTCTACAGGTCTCTACTGAGGGCAGGTTGATAGAGGATTGTCTACAGGTCTCTGGTGAGGGCAGGGTGATAGAGGATTGTCTACAGGTCTCTACTGAGGGCAGGTTGATAGAGGATTGTCTACAGGTCTCTACTGAGGGCAGGTTGATAGAGGATTGTCTACAGGTCTCTACTGAGGGCAGGTTGATAGAGGATTGTCTACAGGTCTCTGGTGAGGGCAGGGTGATAGAGGATTGTCTACAGGTCTCTACTGAGGGCAGGTTGATAGAGGATTGTCTACAGGTCTCTACTGAGGGCAGGTTGATAGAGGATTGTATACAGGTCTCTACTGAGGGCAGGTTGATAGAGGATTGTCTACAGGTCTCTGGTGAGGGCAGGGTGATAGAGGATTGTCTACAGGTCTCTACTGAGGGCAGGTTGATAGAGGATTGTCTACAGGTCTCTACTGAGGGCAGGTTGATAGAGGATTGTCTACAGGTCTCTACTGAGGGCAGGTTGATAGAGGATTGTCTACAGGTCTCTACTGAGGGCAGGTTGATAGAGGATTGTCTACAGGTCTCTACTGAGGGCAGGTTGATAGAGGATTGTCTACAGATCTCTACTGAGGGCAGGGTGATAGAGGATTGTTTACAGGTCTCTGGTGAGGGCAGGGTGATAGAGGATTGTATACAGGTCTCTACTGAGGGCAGGTTGATAGAGGATTGTCTACAGGTCTCTGGTGAGGGCAGGGTGATAGAGGATTCCTATAAAGGATATATAGAGGAGGACTCTAGCTGAGGGTTGGATGCTACAGGACGACATGCTGCATAGTCAGAACAGTATCCTAACAACTAAGACCAACAGCAGACTCCAACCCTACAGCGATTCACCACATTGTACTACAGAACATGTTCCTTCTCTTGGAGCTGTGGTTCTACCTCTTCACTAGCTGAGGCAGGACCTTGGAGAGAAAAGCAATTTGCTGACACTTTTTTGTCCACGGTGCGGCTACAACGAGTACATTCCTGTGTGCTGGACAGTTTTCTATCTCCCCAGCACAGAGGTGGAGAGGGAGCATGGTTTACACTGCTAAGATAACAGATGGGCTGAAAGCTCCGTATGCCTGCTGCGCATATGCAAGACAACACTAAGGGAATGTACGTTGT
Source organism: Oncorhynchus nerka (assembly GCF_034236695.1). NCBI lineage: Eukaryota > Metazoa > Chordata > Actinopteri > Salmoniformes > Salmonidae > Oncorhynchus > Oncorhynchus nerka. Next base: position 29,619,461 of record NC_088411.1, read on the forward strand.
TTATAATAAGGGTTACCTGGAGACAATCGGACCTCTAAATAAAAATGGATGGCCCTACCTTGAGCAAAATATATTTGAAATCTCCTGAATGCCCCCAAAAAACAAGTGACCCTCCCCTATATCCAATAATGAAAACAGAAAGTGGAGAGAGCAGAGAACATGCCTACCATTTTACCTCACTTCTAGGACAGACCAGAGCCTTAGATATGAAGTTTTAGAATATTTTCTTTGTCCTGTAAGCATTACATGGCAATGTAGACATTTTGATAGGGGGCAGGGCTGCGGGTCAGAAGGTTGAGGGTTCACAGACCACCATGGACAATCCTATATACTGTAATAAAGGCATTGCATGAATCTACCATCGTATTTGCGGGTACGAGACAAAGTAGCCTTTTATAAATGCATTTCATACAATTCTACATCTTTTTACATGACTGGAGATGACCAAAATTACCAAAATTACAGGCTAAGAATGGATAGAGAGATAGGCCTATGTGTTCATCTTATCATAGGCCTATATCTCCAATGCCAAATCAGTGTGTCTTGTTTGGCAAAACTGTCCCTGTTGACTAATAATAACATCTGAGACATCATTATCAATCTAAGCATGGTATTTTAAGCTTCACTCGCTGCCAGTTTTCTTCCGTGACCTTTAACCCGACGAGAGAAGGTCTCCACTGGACACAAACTGGTTGAATCAATGTCGCTTACACTTCTTTTCAATGAAATTACATTCAACCAAGATGGATGTTGAATTGATGTCTGTTCCCAGTGATGTCTGTTCCCAGTGATGTCTGTTCAAGTGTTTCTCTAAAAGCTGTCTGGGTTTAATAAAACATCTTCTATATTACAGCATTGATAGCGACAGAATTAGATTACTTCACCAGGCAAAGTAAATGTTTTGTCTTCTTGGCTATAGAAGTTTGTAGCTCAGGCTATGAAGGTCATAGAAAGGAAACAAAGACATCCTTATATGCATCACAATCCCATGTATTTTACAGCTTGTTTTAGCATAAAGCATCGCTGAACCAAACGCCATTATAGATCACTTTATATAATCAGATCAGTTTTATTTTCTTTCAAATCTTAAACTAACAAGGCCTGTGCTTTTTGTCATTTTCTTCAACAAAAGATAGGGCTATGGCATATTTCCCCCTGAATTTGAGTCCTGGTTTTAACTTAACACACCAAGCAGTTCACTGACATGACACGGAGGTAAGCTATTTTAAGAGTGCACGGTGGGTGGAGGAATTGGCCGTCAAATCTATGGATAGCAGCCTACATCCTAATTTGGTCTGTCAAACAGGAAGGCCTACCTCTTATTTCTGAAATAGGAAGATATAGGCTCCAACACAAAGCCCTCTTGTTGTTAGTAAAGTCAAATAACAAATGAAGACGGCTGAACTGAATTAGGCCTACTCGAATGTGCCTACTTTCAGCTGCCACTTCAGGTTTCAGCACCACAATGTAAGTTACTTGAGTCTGTCTCTTTGTGAGGTCAATAACTCTGAAAAAATAGCTTCATTATGGGAAAGGGACATTGTTTTTATTCAAATAAATGATGGATCATTTGATTGAGACCACACTAATAGCTTATATGCGCACTTGACAAATTGTGCCCAGCGGAGAATCAGAGATGAGGGGTGGCATCGGAACACATCAATATATAACCTAATAAGACACTTATTCTAAAAAACTCAGAAATCAAGAAATTGCAAATTACATGACCGATCCCTGGACTAGATAAACAATAAAATACTAAACCCTCCCACTGACTGAAATTGAAAAAGCATGGTCCACCACCATGTTCCTCCATGTCCCCATTCTCTACATTTCATCCCTAACAAGATCCCATGTGGATAATGGCTAGTCTTGTCGGTGGGTGTGAATTCAAACACTCTATATTTTATTAAAAGGATACTTTGGGATTTTGGCAATAATGCCCTTTATCTACTTCCCCAGATTCAGATGACCTCATGGGTCCCATTTTCATGTCTCTGCGTGCAGTTTGAATTCCAGTCATTTTTGATAAACGCCAGTCAGCATTGGCTCGCAAATCTACCTCTAACTTCCGTCATACTGGACGTAGAGACACAAAAATGGTATCCACAAGTTTATCTGACTCTGGGGAGGTAGATAATGCCAAAATACTGAACTATCCCTTTAATCTATATTTCCCCATAAACATGAAAGCAGATTCTCATCAACAAAAAAAGTTGAGGTTTGGAGGTGATAGATATGTGGTTTAGACTTGTCCTGTATCCCACATGGCAGCCTATTCCGTATTTAGTTCACTACTTTTGACCAGGGCCCATAGGGAAACTCATAGGGCTCTGGTCAAAAGTTATATATATGGGATAGAATGCCATTTGGGATTCAGTCTTGGTGTAAAGGCAAGGGAGCTGGAACTGATGGGTGGAATAATTAATGAACTGAAATAGACTGTGCATTAGAGCCGGGACTGAGCAGGGACTGGGATGTTAATTGACTATGATACTTGGGCTGGTGCCTCTCAGCCTCAGGGCCCTCTCTTCTCACCATGTTTTGCTCTGTCTCTAATCGCTCTCACTCCTCGATTTTCTCTTTCTCTCTTTTCAAACTTTCGCTCTCGTTCTCTCTCTCTCGCTCTCGTTCTCTCTCTTTCTCTCCCTGCTATTATCCCCCCTTTTCCTCTCATCACTCCTTTATTCTTTGCTCTTTCCTGATCTGATTCTTTCCTTCCTCCCACTCAGTCATTTTCCTTTCTTCCTTCCTATTTTTCCTTATTTTTGTTATATTCCATTTCTTCTCTCCTCTCCCTCCGTGTCTCTCTTTCCTGTTTAGGAAGTGAAAACAACATAGGAAGATAGTCGATATTATGTCTCTCATGTTCAGAAGCACACCCACCACACACACATACACACACACATTTATCTTGCCGTCTTCTCTTGGTTCATACTATCACCTGCTTAGCATCCCCTCCATAATTCATGGCCTTAAATAGATGACCTAGGCATCTCTGGCACAAGCGTTGAGTAGAAAGGGTATGTACTTTGATAAATACGCAAACAAACAAGGTCATAAAAGAAAATAAGCTTGGACCAGCACTTTCTCTTTCCTCTACGTTATATCCCCATTTCCTTACAGATGTAGGATTTTCATTTGAACCATTTTGCTGCAGCAGGAAATTATTCCTGTAGCAACAAGAAATGCCAATTATTATGTGGATTATAATGAATGGACATTTTTGTAGCGGGAGATATATTTTTTCATAAGGGAAGTCTGAAATTGAAAATTGGAAATTACAAACTTCAGAAGCCTAGAGGGAGTAACTGTACAGTACCATAGAGGCACTGAATACGTTAGAGGAAAAACAAAAAGAAATGGAGAAAAGTATTCAAGAAAGATCAAGTGTAGTATATTATTAAAATACAGTGAACTGGATGGAACATGATTCACCAAACGATATTTTGAAAGAGGACGCAAAGTACTTTAAGCATATGATTTCATTTCAGTCTCTTCCATCTCCACTCACCCAAGTTCATTGTAAGGATTTTCAGAGTAATAATGTAAAATGAACAGCTGTACAGAAAGACTCATGAGAAGGCCAAATTACAAAGAAGAAGGCATTTGATAAAGTATGCTTGGAATATTTCAATTTTGTAGAATCCCTTATACAATGGGTTAACGTTATGTATAGTGACCCTAGCTGTAAAATAGTCAATCATGGCTACTTCTCAGAAAGTATTAAACTGTCAAGAGGACTAAAACAAGGTTGTCCACTATCGGCATATCTATCTATTATGGCCATCGAAATGTTAGCTATTAAAATCAGATCCAACAATAATATCAAGGGCCTAGAAATCCAGGGCTTAAAAACAAAGGTTTCATTGTACGTTGATGATTCATGTTTTCTTTTAAACCCACAATCTGGATCCCTACACAGCTTCATAGAGGATCTAGATCCCTTTTTAACCTCTCTGGATTACAACCAAATTATGATAAGAGTACTATATTACATCTTGGATCACTAAAAAATACTACTTTTACGTTACCATGTAGTTTACCAATAAAATGCTCTGATGGTGAAGTGGACATACTCTGTATACTTATCCCAAAATAAAGAAATTATCTCAATACAATACATTTTAATCGAAAGATAGCAAATATATATAAGCTCTTGCTACCGTAGAAAGGAAAATACATCTCTATTTGTGGAAAAATCACCCTGATTAACTCTTTAGTCATATCCCAGTTTACCTATTTGCTTCTGGACTTGCCTATACTTAGTGACTTGTTTTGTAAAATTATATCAGCAAAAAACAGTAAGCCAGACAAAATTAAATGGGCCTATTTATATCATTTATATTTTTTATTTAAGATTTATTTAATTAGGTAAGTCAGTTAAGAACAAATTCTTATTTACAATGATGGCCTACCCCGGCTAAACCCAGACAACGCTGGGCCAATTGTGCAGCGCCCTATGGGACTCCCAATCACGGCCGGATGTGATACAGCCTGAATTTGAACCAGGGACTGTAGTGACACCTCTTGCAGTGCCTTAGACCGCTACGCCACTCGGGAGCCCTAAATATAAATTCAGAGGGCAGAAATAATTCAATATTAAAGCATTAGACCTCCAGTCATACAAAAGTCATACTTAAATCTGAACAGGTTGTCTAGCAGATTAGTAAGAATGTCTCACTCCATGTTCATGAAAGGCATTTTTCCCTTAATCCAGATTACCACCTTTCACTTTCGGTCATTTGAAAATGAAATTATCTCCAAAATATCTACATTTTTTTAAGCATAGAAATTTGGTTGCAATTTCAGTTTAATCCACCAGAAAAGACAAATATTACAACAAATTTTATGGTTAAACTCAAATATACCAATTAATAAAAAAAAAAATACATTTTGTGAATAAAAAAAATGTATATGTAATATATTAAGTATAAAATAATAAAAAATATAATAAATATATAGGTATAATCTTTGTAAATGATATCATAAATAGCACTGGTGGAGTTATGTCACACATACAGCTAATACAAATATATGGAAATTAGAGGTCGACCAATTAAGATTTTTCAACGCCGATACCGATACCGATTATTGGAGAACCAAAAAAAGCCAATAGCTATTAATCGGACCATTTTTTTTATTTATTTGTAATAATGACAATTACAACAATACTGAATGAACAATTATTTTAACTTAATATAATACATCAATAAAAATCCATTTAGCCTCAAATAAATAATGAAACATGTTCAATTTGGTTAAAATAATGCAAAAACAAAGTGTTTGAGAAGAAAGTAAAAGTGCAATATGTGCCATGTAAAAAAGCTAACGTTTAAGTTCCTTGCTCAGAACATGAGAACATATGAAAGCTGGTGGTTCCTTTTAACATGAGACTTCAATATTCCAAGGTAAGAGGTTTTAGGTTGTAGTTAATATAGTATTTATAGGACTATTTCTCTCTATACCATTTGTATTCCATATACCTTTGACTATTGGATGTTCTTATAGGCACTTTAGTATTGCCAGTGTAACAGTATAGCTTCCGTCAATCTCCTCACTCCTACCTGGGCTCGAACCAGGAGCACATCAACAACAGCCACCCTCGAAGCAGCGTTACCCATGCAGAGCAAGGGGAACAACCACTCCAAGTCTCAGAGTGAGTGACGTTTGAAACGCTATTAGCGCGCACCCCGCTAACTAGCTAGCCATTTCACATCGGTTACACCAGCCTATTCTTGGGAGTTGATAGGCTTGAAGTCATAAACAGCTTGAAGCATTGCGAAGAGCTGCTGGCAAAACGCACGAAAGTGCTGTTTGAATGAATGCTTACGAGCCTGCTGCTGCCTACCACCTCTCAGTCAGACTGCTAATATAATATAATATAATAACACACAGAAATACGAGCCTTTGGTCATTAATGTGGTCGAATCCGGAAACTATCATTTCAAAAACAAAACGTTTATTATTATCGCATATACCCTGACTCTGCGTGCAATTAACGCAAGAGAAGTGACACAATTTCACCTGGTTAATATTGCCTGCTAACATGGATTTATTTTAGCTAAATATGCAGGTTTAAAAATATATACTTGTGTATTGATTTTAAGAAAGGCCTTGATGTTTATGGTAAAGTACACATTGGAGCAACGACAGTCCTCTTTCTGCGAATGCGCCCCGCATCGATTATATGCAACGCAGTACACGCTAGATAAACTAGTAATATCATCAACCATGTGTAGTTAACTAGTGATTACGATTGATTGATTGTTTTTTATAAGATACGTTTAATGCTAGCTAGCAACTTACCTTGGCTTCTTACTGCATTCGCGTAACAGGTAGGCTCCTCGTGGAGTGCAATGAGAGGCAGGTGGTTAGAGCGTTGGACTAGTTAACTGTAAGGTTGCAAGATTGAATCCCCGAGCTGACAAGGTAAAAATCTGTCATTCTGCCCCTGAACAAGGCAGTTAACCCACCGTTCCTAGGCCGTTATTGAAAATAAGAACATGTTCTTAACTGACTTGCCTAGTTAAATAAATAAATAAATAAATATTTTTTTTTTTAAATAAAACAATCGGCCAAATCGGTGTCCAAAAATACCGATTTCCGATTGCTATGAAAACTTGAAATCGGCCCTAATTAATCGGCCATTCTGATTAATCGGTCGACCTCTAATGGAAATGTCCAGTCTACTCAAAATTACACCCAACTAATTGCAGCTTTACCGAGGCAAGTGGATGGGGGAGAAAGTAAGGAAAGTTTACCCGTTTAATTTACAGACCAAAGAATTGGCAGCTGTGCCATATAGATTTCAACATAGATGGGAAGAGATTTTTGATGTACCAATTCCATGGCACATGATTTTTAAACTGATACACAAAACAACGCTCGATTCAAAAAATAGAGTTTTTCAATTGAACTTATTATACAGAATTCTTGCAACCATTAGAATGTTATATATATGGGGGATACAACCATCCCAGCTCTGCAGATGTTGCTTTGAAGAGAGTTGGTAATGTCCATATGTAGCTTGTTTTTGTTTGCACGTTCAGGAATGGCTGAAGAATTGCAACATTTACCTGGAGCTAACTCTGCAAATAGCACTGTTGGGTGATTTAAAAAGTCATAGTCAATCGATAAATAATATAATAATACTCTTAGCAAAATTGTATATCTTTAATTTACAATACGTAGGATCTATGAGAATAGAAAGGTTCAGATCTTCTGTGAAACATCACAGCACAGTTGAAAAATATATGCAAGTAGAAATCAAAACTGGATGGTGTTCAGAGATAGATGGGAGGGTTGAGTTGAGCTGAAGGATGGGATATATTGTGTCCGTAGAATGTGTATAGTATGCACAAGATGGAAGTTGAAGCCTAAGTGTTGTTGTACATTAGTTTACTCCTATTAGGGGAGGGATGGTTGGGTTAGGGGAAAATATGTTTCGGAGGACGCATGGCTTTCGACCTTCATCTCTCCCGAGCTCGTACGGGAGTTGTAGCGATGAGACAAGATAGTAACTACTAACAATTGCATACCACGAAATTGGGGAGAAAAGGGGGTAAAATTTAAATTTCCAAAAATAAATGAAACACAATGAAAACAAAGAGCAAATGCATCAAACACATTTGTAGAGTTACAAGCTTGATGTAGTCATTGTGTGCTATGAATATGGGAACACGTACCTAAATTTTACTACTTTAATAAACATTTAAGTGAATTTGTCACAATACTTCTGCTCCCCTAAAATGAAGACTATGTACAAAAAGTGTACTTTCTAAACAGAGGGGCTGGGCGATATGACGATATATATCATGTGACGATAGAAAAACGTCTATCGTTTCATATTATGCTCTATTGTTTATTTCGTTGTGTCGTAAATCACACTCTTTACGGCAACATTTTTCGTCATTTGGACGACGCTTTGCAACACAAACAAACATGGAGGAGGGTGAACATGACACAGAGCATGGAGACACGGAGCTCGTACCTAAAAGAGGGGCTACTTCGGTCGCATGGACGTGGTTTGGGTATGAAAAGTCTGACACGGGCCAGAAAACCGTCCTCTGACAAATATGCAGCAAGCCGGTCCCGACAACAGGCTCAAACACGACTAACCTCTTTCACCACCTACGCAAGAATCATGTGAAACAGTACGGAGAGACTCCATGGATGAGACCCAAAAATGTACAGTCGAGTGCTCAAAACAAACCCCTGACTCAGACGATGCAAGAGGCTTTTTCCACGGCACAACATATGCCAAAGAATCACGAAGATGCAAGGAGGTAACAGCTGCCGTTACAACTGCAAAGACATGACCCCAATTTACAGGGTGCAGAAATGGGGGTTTCGTGAGTTGGTGCTAACACTGTACCCAAGGTACCAAATGCAAATTGATATGTGACTCGTATTAATGCCAAAATAACATGCAAAACAGGCAAGCCCCCAAAAATATATTTATATATTTTAGGCCTATATTTATGTGTTTATTTATCTTTTTAGATTTTATACATTCATATTTAGATTTTCTTACAACAAAGGTTCTAAATAACAAAATAAGTAATCAAATATGAGTAAGTACCTTGAGTTTAATTCAAACTGTAATAAGAAATAAGCCTTTACATGTGGTAATTTTATATAAACTATTTATTCATTGAATTTACAGAAAATTTGCTGTATCATGCTATGTATTGTTATCGGGATTTGAAATGACATATATCGGTATATGAGATTTTGGCCATATCGCCCAGCTCTACTAAACAGTTCACCCGATATAGATAAAAAATACCCTCAAATTAAAGCTGACAGGCAACACTTACCTCACAGTCATTGTTTGACTTCAAATGCTAACTTTTGTATTATAGAGCCAAAAGAAGAACAAATGCTTCACTGTCACAACAATTACGGAGGGCACTGAATATAATAATAAGGTTCTTACAATTCTCCTATTTCAACCATCCACAAATTATTATATATTTTTATACCCCTTTTTCTCCCCAATTTGTAGTATTTACAGTCTTGTCTCATCGTTGCAACTCCCGTACGGACTTAGGAGAGGTGAAGGTCGAGAGCCATGCGTCCTCCAAAACACAACCCAACCAAGCCGCACTGCTTCTTGACACAATGCCCATCCAACCCAGCCGAACCAATGTGTTGGAAGAAACACCGTACACCTGGTGAACTGGTCAGCATGCACTGTACTGCACGCAGCCCACCACAGGAGTCGCTAGTGTGCGATATGACAAGGATATACCTGCTTGCCAAACCCTCCCTAACCCGGAAGATGCTGGGCCAATTGTGCACCGCCCCATGGGCCTCCCGGTCATAGCCGGCTTCGACAGAGCCTGGACTCGAACCCAAAATCTCTGGTGGCACAACTAGCACTGTGATGCAGTGCCTTAGACAACTGCGCCACCCAGGAGGCCTTGAAATTATTTTTTTGATAATCCCACTCCCCCTGAGAGTGGGGTCAGAGCTAGGGATCAACCATTATTGATGGTGACCCTGGATTAAGGTTAAGAGCCTTGCTCAAGGCATTTTTCACCTCGTCAGCTCAGGGATCTGAACCAGCGACCTTTCAGTTACTGGCCCAATGCTCTTAACCGCTAGTCTACCTGCTGCCCGCGACATATGTAAAAAAACTAAATGTCAGCTGGTACAGGTACTCTAGACTGGGTGTCTGACTACTCTCAGAGTATACTTCTGCACTGGTGAAATTAAGTGTGAGTGGCAACTGAGCTGAAACCTTTGCTGGAGTCTTGAAAAACATCATCCCGAGATGCAGAATTAAATCCCTTCTCTTTTGATGCCATTTCCTCCCTTTAAAGCTTCTAAACACCATGATGGTGTTTCACATCCTGTCTAGTGAAGAAAAATTCTAAATGTTTAACATTTATTTATTTATCTGATCATTTTCCAGTTTAACCCGTTTCGGCAGGCTTTGTTGAGCACAGAGCTCAATCCACCAGCCATAACTTGATGTTATACAGCAAACATTTCAGGATACGGTATTTGCCTCTACCATTAAAAGTTGGAAATGTGGGAATGAGCCGTCTCATCATTGAAATTCATTTTGCCTGACGGTTTTGATATCCGTTCTTCATGATCCATTACACCTCCATGGTACACTTTTTATTTCTTCAGCATTGAGGTAAAATAATCTTAAAGTCAGAAAATTACCCATGATCCTCTAAAAACATGCAAGAAGATTAAAAACAGACTTCCAGTGAGTTCAATGTTCACTATCTTTAGTTAACACACGCACACACACACACACACACACACCTTCCCACTGATAGAAGGGAATTGATTTTTCACTCAAGTATTCGTATGATATAGACAGCCCATTCAGCGATAACTGGGCAATCCCAGCTGCCACCACTATCACACCAAGACCAGGAAATACAGCCGTGCTGAGGCCGGACAGTTTTAATAATATAAAGTATGTGTCCTAAATGGCACCCTATCCCCTATTCTATATAGTGCACTACTTTTGACCAGGGGCCCATAGGGTGTCCAATAGGGAACAGGGTGCCATTTGGAACGCACACAAAATCATGAGCTGCCAAAGCAATATTCATCTGTAGCCCTGGTATCTGACACACACAGGGAGGGAGTGGAGATTGAGAGGAGTGGAGGATAGGTGAGGAGAGGAGAGGAGAGGAGAGGAGAGGAGAGGAGAGGAGAGGAGAGGAGAGGAGAGGAGAGGAGAGGAGAGGGAGGGAAGGGGAGGAGAGGAGAAGGAGGGAGAAGGGAAGGAGGGAGGGAAGGGGGTAGAGGAGAAGAGTGAAGGGAAGAGGAGGGAAGGAGAGGAGGGAAGGGGAGGAGAGGAGGGAAGGGAAGTGGAGAGGAGGGAAGGGGAGGGGAGGAGGGGAAGGGAGTAGAAGGGAGAGGAGGGAAGGGGAGAGGGAGAGGAGGGGAGGGGAGAAGGGGTGGGGGGAGTAGAGAAGGGAAGAGGAGGGAAGGGGAGGAGAGGAGGGAAGAGAAGGGGAGAGGAGGCAAGCAGAGGAGAGGAGGGAAGGGGAGTAGAGGAGAAGAGAGAAGGGGAGGGAAGGGGGGTAGAGGAGAAGAGTGAAGGGAAGAGGAGGGAAGAGGAGAGGAGAGGAGAGGAGAGGAGAGGAGAGGTACAGGGGTAGGGAGGGAGAGAGAGGAAGAGTGAGAATAGAGAGAAAGAGAAAATAGATAAAGAGAAGGAAATGAGAACGAGAGAAGAGTGCAGGTACACTACAACACTACTGCTCCGGTTACACCAAAGCAAAAACCTCATAGCACCTCATCCCTAGGTAGCCAGTCCATTTGGGGATACATCATGTCATCACCACCACGCTACCATCTCTGTCTGCTCAGAGATAACATTCAGAGTCTTTCCAATAGCTTCTACCCAATTTCATCCTCATGTACTCTATACTCGCTTTGCCACAGATACCTGTTCTACGTTACCGGGGCAACTACTACAACCTTTACTACAGTATGGAGTGATTTTACTGCCACCAGAAATTACATCTAAATGGACTTGATTTTGTAATTGATTTTGAATTAAATATTTTTGAATTTGTAATGTACACATTGAATCATTTTATTTATTAATTTAACTTGTATTTTATATTTTAAGACAAACACACGCACACCACATGCACACGCACTTGTACACACACGCACGCACGCACGCACACGCACACGCACACACACATAGCGGGACATTCATCATGGCTTCTCCAGGGCCAACTCAAGCAGAAAATTAACAGCTGCCACAGCCACACCTCGCAGAGACCCCGCCATTCAATCTGCCTTTCACTCGGGTTCTCCAGTTGCCAGTCATTGGCATGTCAGACGTACAGACAGATAGATATACAGACACATGGAAACTCCTGCATGCACACACATACAATTCAACCTTTACACTTGACTTTCACAGAGGCATTTATGGCCAACTAAAATCAGCTATAGGTGCCTGTAGACACACACACACACACACACACACACACACACACACACACACACACACACACACACACACACACACGAGCTGGGTGATATGGACAAAAATCCATATCATGATAAATTGACTTTATTATCATGGTAACAATTGAACGATAAGTTTATAACATGAATGTGCACCACGGTACATTTTTTATATTACCCTTACAACTACTACTACCACTAATGTACTTTTAATGTAGCCATCAATTGTCCAATCAACAATTACCCATTTTAGTAAACATATTTAATTTCAAACTTCATATTTCTCTAGTAGGACCCTATAGGTTATTTATCGTAATGAACGATGTCAGAAGAATTTGTACGATAAGTGGTCGGTTTGGTTTGTGGCGATAGTTTTCAGTTTATCGTTCTGAAACACACACTTCCTTTTCCCAGTCTGTTTCTCCAGACCAGTTAGGAAAGCAAGAGGAGACTGAAGCTAGGAGCCCATCAACCGCAGGTGAGACGAGAGAATACGTGTTTTTCCTCAAGCACCCTTTCAGGGAACAAGGGAGAGGAAGAGAAAAGAGGAGAAAATAGAAGTAACAATATCCTGTATCACTCTTTCAGAAAACGTCACATTTGTTTTGAGGTTAGAGGAGAGAGGGTCTACTTAAAACCCAGCTGTAGAAGGAAATAATTGACCAAAACACTGTTCTGTGCAGCTGGTCTATTCCCCATCACAGATAGACTGCTGTAATAGCGAGGCACGTGGACAGAAAGCAAAGGAGAAGGAAGAAGGATAACAAATCACTAAAAACAACACAAGATAGATTTCAGAGGAAATTTGAAAAGGATGTCATTACCCATTCATGAGTAAGGAATAAAAGTTATCCGTTGATGTGGACCTAATGATGAAGACCCAGATGAGAACGTCTGTGGGTTTGTTGGTCAGTACATAGCCTGCCAGCTGCCCAACCCAAACCAAAACCCTAAACTTCACAGCAACACCTTACATGCTGTAGTAATACAGCTAATAGTCTTTCATGTATCTGTGGGTTGTCATGTGTCAAGTGTGTCAACTTCTGTCAGATCAGCAGTTTGTCCCCCCCCCCCTTCCCTCCATCCCTCCCTCTCTCCATCCATCCCCTCTTCCTTCATCCCTCTCTCCATCCATCCCCTCTTCCTTCATCCCTCTCTCCATCCCTATGCATATTTCATTACCTCCAACCTACTGCAAGCAGGAAGAGGACTGTTATGTTATTCTCCTGGGCATTTGCTTGGGTGTGTGTGTGTTTCTGTATAACGATGTGTGTCTCCTGAGCTAATCAATCACGTCTTGGTTTATGCACTGCAGCCACTAGAGACCTGGGAGGGCATGACACCACTGTAGCACCAAATGACCCCACATCGCTTGTTGAAAAAG